>NC_068314.1:2952600-2960100 GCF_025860055.1 Xyrauchen texanus | reverse complement strand
TATTATCTTTTAAGACTGCATGTCCTGCAAAAGAGCATGGTCAAACGTTTCTAAAAACATTGAGTGCATTTCTCTTCAAGAGAAAAATACAGAACAATTGTATAACTAAATGCACAAAATGCATCTTCAGCTTGGTGGTTTCCAGAAGGTAACGCACATCGCAAGTGATGCACCGCTGTGCTTTAAGAGTCACGTCGACATTTATTCTTGTCATTGCAATATCTGCAATAACATCAAGTCCTTTAGTGAACAAATTCCAGAGAGAGCAAACAAAGTGCTGTTTTCCTCTGAGGTAGATGTGCTTAAACATAAGATCACATCAAGTGCTTGACTTGTTAACCCTGCTATTGTCAGGTCAGTCTGTGATGGACGTTCCGTTAGAATAACGGGGTCACGTCCTGTTCTGGAGTTGGTGAAAGACGCAGAGTTCCACGGGAACACTTTGAGTAGCCATTGTGAAAAATGAAGGCCCTTTTCAAACTGAAGAAAGAAACGGCCTTCTCCACAATGTCAGATGTAGGGATACCATGATGGAGATGGTCTTCAAAAGTGGACTTGAGTTTTTCTACTTTGCTGAAACATTTCCTCTCCAAGCTGTACAGTTTGCACCTGCAAAGAGATCATCATGAGTGTTGCTGTGACATACAAATAAGATCAAATGAACATCAGTTTTTGTGAATATTTCTGAGCTTTTCTTACCTGGCATGGTGAAAGTTGTATTGAGGGGTGATGTCCATGTAGGCAGGCATGTCTGATGCTGATTTTGAGTTTTTAGAGTTTATCTGAAGCTACAGCTGATGTACTTCTTGGTAGTTAGGTTCTCTAAGATCGCTCTGGTTTTTCTTCAGTGGTTAAAATCAAACTCCACACAAGACCTTCAGTCTAGCCTACTTTAATATCAGAGTGTATCTGCAGCCAGCCAATCAGAGAGCAGAGGAAAATGGAACAATAGGCTTTTCATAATTGTCATCGGTCTGTAGGCTTGTAATTGAAGACTTCACTACAGGTGGGATTCCCAGTGCCATCTGGTTGAAAGGTCAGGCTTGGGAAATCTGGAAGAAAAGCTGAGGGCATGAGGACTCGGGATTCTGCTGTTCTCACAGTAGGATTAGCAGCGAAGATTTGTAGAAAATATGTATTGCCATTTAATTCAATGACAGATACAATGCACTAGAATTTAAATGTGAATTTATTTATAAAACAAATATTTTTAAAAGGCATTTGTTTTATAGAAAAGTATTATTATTTATAATAATAACCATCATCGTCATTTATTTTTAAAAATCACCCTTAAAAGTAGCTTCAAAAAGTGCTTTAAATACTAAAATATTACAAAAATACAAAAAACCTTCAAACAAATATAATGCTGAAACGCAACACATTATTTAAAAACATAAGTATACATTTTAATATAAATAAAGTTAAATATCATTAAGTAGTACTTTAGACTTTCCTCCAGCAATATTAATAAACTTTTTTCAAGGCATTTTAGAGAGTAAATCTAAATACATTCATTAGAACAAAAGTATAAATGAATTAATTAAACTGATGTTTAAGTTTACAGTTATGTGTAAAATATTCAATTTTTTTAATAATTCATACATTTGAAATGTAAGCGTGCTTTAAAGAGTAATATAAAATACAAAGATATATATAAAAAAAAATTAAATTCAAATTAATATAATGCATTACTGAAACACAACACATTTATTATAAATAAAAGTATAAATGAATTAATGGAGTTTAATAGCATCCTTAAGACTCCCCCAGAATACCCAAAATAACAATTTGAATAAAAATAAATGACTGAACACATTCATTTAAAGCTAAATAAAATAAAATATGAAATAAAAATAAACTGTAATACTAAAAAAATCGTAATATTAATTTGTTTATAATGAATAAATAATATTTAATAGCAATCTTATGCACTATTTTAGATTTCCCTCCAGAAATCCAGTTAGTTCAGTCCTGTGAGAACCGACACACTTCTATTGTGTGAGTGATTTAATGCGATGAATACAGAAGTGTGGGAAGCTGTGTGTCTCTGTGGCTCTCACAAGCTTCAGGGAGCAGTGGGGCGTGTGATCAGTGTATACATTATGTTGTGAGCCAGCTGTGTGTGTGTGTCCTGGAGTGTATGAAACACAAACCTAGAACACCTCAAACACCTGCTTCCAGAATATCCAAGTTACATTTATCTTGAAATACATAATTTATAGCATTTCCATTGAATCTTTATATTCTGCAACACCCCATGCTGAATTTCTTCCCTTAATTGATTGTTCACAAAAATAATGTGAACTAATCAATTATATGTACCAGTATATTATGTAGATCATGTCATTCGAATGTAAAGAAAATATATAAATAAAATAATATTTAACATATTTTTTACATAAATGTAATAATAATATATGGTAAGCTTGTACAAAATAATACTTATTGGTGGTGCAAACAGCTTTCAGTTGCATTCCACATCTTTCCAGTTGACAAGTCTTGTGAGTAGATGTTCTAAGGGCAATGTTATTTTAAAAAAGAAGCAATCTCAGTGTGGCACGTGTTTGGTTATGATAGGTGTGTTTTTCATTAAGTGACATTGATGTGAACATCAGGCCGCAGGTCTGTTCTCTCTATAGCGTCAGCACTTTCCCAGATTCACACAGTGACTCCCTCCATCATCTGCTCCCTGAGACACTGGCTTTGTGCCCCTGATAGAGGATCATTGAGCATGTGGCGGCCCCACATTCCTCATTGTCTGATGGAGATCTTCCATTGGCTACAAACTGTGAGAAACTCCAACAAGCTCAAACCTCACACATTCATATGGAGATTTGGGAGTATAAATAGAGGAGCTGCAGCCAGTACAAATCAGACTCACTCGGCACAGAGAGATGTACAGCACAGAGATACAGACATGACACCTACAATCATCTCAAAGGAGCATCTCCCTCTCAACAACAAGGTACATTCACATTACAGCAACATTACTGCAGCAGCTTTCATGTCTCATCTTTCTGAAGGCAAGTTCACTCAACGTGTTTTGTTGTTGTTTTCAGATGAGAAAGCCGACAGTGGAGAAGATGCGCAGAGAACGTATCAACAGCAGCATTGAGCAGCTCAAGTGTCTTCTGGCTCCAGAGTTCCTCAAGCAGCAGCCTGATTCCCAGCTGGAATATCCAGATATCCTGGAGATGAAGACACAGAGAAGACACTTGCAGAACCTGCAGACATCATGTGAGCAGAACAGGAGGAAAAGTGTCCTGCCTCAGCTGAACTCCTCAGACCAGAACACCTTCAGTAAAGAGATGAATGTCAACAAGAGCGCCGTCTGGAGGCCTTGGTAGAACCTGAGGCAAGCCAATTAAATGAACACTGAAGGTCTACACTAGACTGAATGAACTACGTGTCATAAAATGTTCCTCTTTTTGAAAAAGTGTTAATCAAATTCCAATACTTGTATTGTGAAGAATCTAATAGAGTGAAGCCCTTCCCCACAATATCATTTGAAATTTGAATATTCATATTAGATATTTAAAGTATGTGTAAAGGCAGTTATTCAACTGTTTGTAATCTTCAAACTTGTGAAGATGTGTTGAACACATCTGTTTAAAAAAACACATTATTTCAGTTAAAAACATTTTTCCATCTTTTTTGATGGGTTTTCCATTACTCATGTCAATTACTATTAATTTGTGCTTCATATTGAAGCTAGATTTTATCTTGAACCCTTAGGGTAAATTGTTATTTCTCATTTTTGAACATATTCTCCAGTCTTGTCCTTTTGGCTTTAGTTCCATTTTGGAATGGGTTTGCCATTTGATTAATGTCTATTCCTTTTATAAAGGCATGTATTTTGATGGGAACTTATTGCGTTTTCAACGGACTCACTTTTATTGTATCAATATACAGATGAGATTGCATGTGTAATGTTTACTCATTAGAGATCAAATAAATCAAATTGCTCTCTGATCACTTTGTTTTGCATCAATTCAATGATACTGACACTAATTTTAAAAGGCACAAAAGGATGAGAAATTACTTTTTAAACATAGGGAATGTTTAATAAGTGACATACGTTTCAACATAATTACAAAGCAAGTTTATTGGGATTACATCTGAACGAAACCACACCTTTACAAAAGGCTTTGATTAAATCTGACACTCAAATCACATGATTATCTCAAAATGACGTCATGCTTGCCACACACTGTTCTCGAACAGGATCAAATCCAATAGAACGTGCAAATGTTGCAGGAAATGGGGAATTACAAAGCAACAAGAAAGGTTTTGCAACGCAGACGGATATGGTCTCTAAATTAAAAAAAAAAAAGATCTCGATTTATTGCTTATCCATAGTCTCTAGAACAGTACCCTTGATCTTCTTGATGATCGTGTTGGTGATCTGTGCATTAACCAAAGTTGCGTTGAGGCCATAAAGTGAATCTGATTGGTCCTCTGATGCACGTAAAATCGTTTGACAGTCCCTTCTCTATTCTCTGTCGTGCGGCTGCAGATGCGTGTGCAGTGACACGTGACACAACGTCTGTCTCATACCGGAGGTCGCATACGTCATCGAGGCTGTCTAGTTTAAATTTTATTTATTTATTTTATTGGGAATGCAAATAAGGTTAACAATTGTATAAATGTAAGTGCATATACATAAAAGGCACTGACAAAAGATAAAAAATAAGAAAAAGAGAGACAACATTTTTTTTGAACGAGACAGACTCCATAACATATGTGGCCGGCCGACAAATGCGACATCCGGAGGACGCAGCCTTCCAAACGAGACACGTTTCAGCACGTTTATCTGGCAGTGGCGCGAGTTTACCCGCGCTCCGCTTCAAAAAATTAACGGCCATCTCCAGAACATCCTCTTTCTCCAGTCTAGCGCCCTGCTGCCCCGATATCTTTATCGTTTCTGAAATAAATCTCCTCTCTGGATTCTGTCTCTCTGGATTTTCTCCACAAGGATCTTTCAAATCTATTTGGAAAAGAAGACAAAAACGTTAATTTTTTTTTTGTCAGTTACAGCAAGTAGCCTACAGCAGTGGTATACTTTGTGGTAAAAAACTATGTCACAGACTTGATTCTGTCTGGTTGGTGCCATGCATTGAAGGTAAAAGAAAAAAAAAAAGAAGAACAAATGTGTACAAAGTCAGTCAGCTCCTGGTCATAGGCAAATGAGTTGGAGGAGTTCAATTCATTGATACCTGAGGCAACAGTTATTTCGCGCGCTTCTGACGGTTTCCCACACGGTTATCCATTCAGACACTCGCAGAAGCCTCGATATTTAAATTCGAAGGTGCGACGGTAATTTTATAGCCCACAGGCTTCCTTCCTCTGAAACTGTGGGAAAACTGTGTCATAGGCCACTATAAGTGTGCCTAATACACCAGCTCAGATGTCCAGTTTTGTTGACAAGCTCAACAAGTTGGTGAGAGGCAATAAAAAGGACCCAGACACGCTTCAGAGAGCGCAAGCCACTTTGATCCTTGGAAGTGGAAGCAAAGGTGTTCTTACTTCAATGAACATGTTTCCCAGTTGAATTACTCAAAAACAGACTTTTCACTTTGTATACGGTTGTGATTTCGACTTATAAAATATGTGATATGGACTTATACACATGAACGTAATATTTGATGTTTATTAAATGTTTTCATTTTGTTAGTTTGTCAGTGGTGAAATGTTTCTGAACGTTTTAAAATTAAGTATACCCACTTTAATTAAACTTAATAAAACTATTTTTCCACCTGTAATAAATAAGACAATCTGATTAAATTTCACTGCAAAAAGTTTGACTGTATTTACTGTATTTAACACGTTGGTCAGGAATTAGCATTTTTGTTTGCAACTAAAACTTTTGTTGTTGTTATTAATAATAATAATGAAATAATATAAAGTTGGCTTCAAACTGAAATTTCTTGTTAATCATATACAATAGTTTAGGGGTTTTCAAGCCAGTTTCAACCCATTTGGTTATAAAAACATTTCTATGGTAATTCCACCATGTTTCATGGTTTAGTTTTTTGATAATGTGAAATTTTAGTTACTGATGCTGAAATTTTCCCCTTTGATCTCATCTTCCTGAACTTCCAACAGTCATATGAATCCTCCAATCTGATCTCTATTAAATTCACCACAATGTTTCAAGAATAGTCTCCAAGGCAATGTGCTCAACAAGCCAAGTGATAAGATGCACGGATTGATGGTTTCAGACGCGGAGGCCACTGAGATTCATCCTCCGCCACCTGGATTGAGGCGAGTCACTACACCACCACGAGGACTTAGAGTGCGTTGGGAATTGGGCATTCCAAATTGGGGAGAAAAAAAATACAAGATTGTGGAATGTACAAAACTACATTAATATAGAAAATATATATATTTTATTGTTACCAATCAACAGTGTCACAAAAGCACAACAGTGTTTATCTATATATGAAATAAGGTAATGAAAGAAGTATAACTTTGTGGTCAATTAAACATATCAAAGTCCACCATGATGACATAAATCACATGCATTTAATTCATAGCACTGGATTTTGGTAAAAATAAAGTTTGGATTAAGTTATTTTCCTGAGTTACTGTAATCAAATGTTTGGAGCATGCAAAACTAGATATTATTATTGTAAAACTGATTGACCTACTGACAGCTAAGATAGATATAAGGGCTGAGGGATGGTGATTTGTTGAGGACGCCTCACCCACTGGCCTCTGAGTGTGGGAAAACTAATCCTGCCTGGGACTCATGGCTTTGTAATGCTAATGAGCTCCTACAAATAGAGGACTGGGACCCTCATTCTCAACACAACTGACCTGGCTCTCCTCAGAGAAACCTCACTCCATCTGAAAGAATGGCTCCGACCTACACTACTGACTACTCCAAACTTTCCAACAAGGAAAAGCATAAAGTAAGTTTCCATGACACTCATATTCAACAGTTTTGACAACATCTCTCTTATATTCTGCTATGTTCTTCAGTCAAATGAACCAAAGAACTAATCAAGTCTTTCTTCTGCTTAACAGTTAAGAAAGCCTGTTGTGGAGAAGATGCATGAGATCGCATCAACAACTGCATCGAGCAGCTCAAAACAATGCTGGAGAAGGAATTCCAGCAGCAAGACCCCAACACCAAGCTGGAGAAAGCCGACATTCTGGAGATGACTGTGGACTTCCTGAAACAGCAGCTGCAGCCCAAGACCTCAGCAGCTCCACAGAAAGCCCACTTTGACGGCTACTCCCAGTGTTGGAGGGAGACCATGACCTTCCTGTCTGCCAAATCCAAGGTGGACACAGTACATCAACATCTGAAACACTACCAGGAATCCCAGAGATCGACTCAAGATCTCACACACCTGTCTCCAGCCTCCCATCAACCCCTCACGATCACAGTGAAGCAGGAACCATGTGCTCTCAGACCTCTCTGGAGACCTTGGTAGAGACAACAAGCTGAAAGACTTTCCCATGTAAACTAGATGGTGGTTTTACCATCTCTTA
>NC_068314.1:2946469-2952100 GCF_025860055.1 Xyrauchen texanus | reverse complement strand
GTTAACTTCATCCATTTCTTTTGTAAGAAATTGTTGTTTTTATGGTACAGCTACTTCACATTGAGAAGTTAATGGATGAAAATGTGTTTCACAATGTGAAATCCTAATCTTCTGCATATTATTGTATATATATATATATATGATCAGAAGAGATTTATTGTAACATCCCTCTATGGTTATCCTCATGGATGGACATTGATTTGTACAAGTAATCTTCACATTGAAGAGTTGAGAGCTGTCTTTATAACTTCTGTGGAGTTGGACAGATGTATATGCATTGTTGTTTTTCACATATCGTTCTCTATGCTTTATAAAGGCAAAATGTTGTTGTTCCTTATGAAGAATGTCAGCCTTTGTTAATAATATATATTAAATGATGACAAATAAAGTGTATGAACATTTTGTCACAAAATAAACACCTTTTAATATTTAAACAATCTTGTTGTTCTCTAAGTGGTGAATCAATATGGATGTTGCATGTCTGACTAATGTAACTTTGAAATGCATACATAATGTTTTTTAACAAACTATCGCACCGTTAGTTAAAGTGGTCAAACAGGCCACCTTTTAAGCTAATGGAAGGCTATTTACTCGTACTTTTAACCTCAGTGGTCCAAAATATCTCACCAATTCCTTCTATGTAGTTTAAGAGTGAACATCAATGTCAAGAAATATCCAAGTCATATTTTCACCCTAGAATTAAATGAAGAAAACTAGAAATATTATTGTGTGCAAAAAAATTAAGTCTATTACTGATTCTTTTTCTGCATTATGACTTCTATTTTCATGACAATTAAAGCACATTAACCCCCAATACTCCAGTAGCATACTGCATTGCTTGAATAATCAATCTCATTACGTTTATGAGAAAAAAGTATTATTAGGTAAATTGTATTCATATGCAGTATCCTGTGTGTTGTACTGAATTTAATTTATACTGATTATAATAATAAAACAAAGCGTGTAAACATGAGGGTGCTTAACATAAAAATAATCACTGCAAAAATGCTTAATGGTCCTCATCATTTATATTTTTTAATACAAAATCTAGTTTCTTATTTATTTTCTCGTGATTTTGGGGTGAAATATAAACCAGATTTTTCTTGAGACTTGTCACCCTTATAGGAACATTTCCACCCACTAACTTAAAAACAGGTGTGAAATGCAACAAAGTTGATGTTGCTGTCAATAGTACCATGTATTTTATGTAACGTAAACATACAGTGTGCACATGTGACTGGAGCATGACTGTCTAGAGTTCCAATAGTGAGAGAGTGCAGGGGCTTAATGTCACTGTTTGTACTTTCAAACCCTTGATAATAGGCACTGTGTGCTGTCAGCTCTGGTTTCATCTGACAGCAGGCTGGCCTGATGTGGGGGGCACTTTGCCCATCATGTGTGAGGTCGGCTTCTCAGGATTTCCCACACTCCTGATTCTGGCTCCCGTTTCAGATCAGACATTAAGGAAGTGTGCCCTGCTAACTCATCCATTAGGTATGGAGGTGTGAATCCTGACCCTGATTTTATGAAATTTTAAGAATCTGGCATAAAGAGATATAACATACTATTTTACCCAGAAGATTTGCTTTTGTGTAGATAGTATTGTAGGTTGAGTTGGTAGTATTTAAAGTTACACAAATTGCGACACACTTTTCACACCTCATCCACTGAAGGTGAGACGCATTTTACGAGACAATAGAGCAAATACAGTAGACATCAGGATGGCCATGTGCCTCTGTATAATTTACGAGTGGAAAGCCTTTGGTCTCAGAGAGGGTGTAAGGCAGTGTAATCAATAGACAGCACACCTCTAGTTTAACACACTTTCACACACACACACACACACACACACACACACACACACACACACACACACACACACACATGCACAGACACAAATACTGGTTGTCATATCCCATTTCAGGAATCCCCCACCTCCTCCCGTCCTCTCCAGATCCAAGACGCTGATGTTATCAAGTTTTACAGGCAGCCTCGTGATTGGCCCGTGAGTGTGGGAAAGCATCAGACGCTTGAAACCCATGCTGTTAGACACAGACAAAGACATTGTAAATGGAACATCTCGGTGTGTCAAACTCCATCATGATGTTTATAGGTGTGGAGCAGCCTTTCAATAAGCTGTTGTCGGTGATGAAAAAGTGTTAGGAGAAAAGAAACCAAGGTTGGTCACCTAGGCACAAAAATTTAAAATAAAAGAAATATGTAATGTTAGAATGGCACATCAGTCTTGGGTACTTTTTAAACTCTCTTTTAAACTTACACTGAAGAGGTCAGTATCTCAAAATATGTCCTAATTAGACTTTCAACATAAACAGACCTGTATTTTACTCAATAATTTAATGTTTAGTGTATTTACTTAAACCACACCTTTATACATACTAAGTGTATGCATACACACTTAGACAAAGTGAATGGCTTTATTCAAGTAAAACAATTATTATAATTTAACATCACTGAATCAACCTGATTACATTAGGTGACACACCACCAAAGCTTTTTTTAAGGGTTAGATAAGGTAGAAATAGCTTTGTAAGGGAATAATTGTAGGTTAGCTCTTTTTACTGTGTAGATTGTCAGAATATGATCCCATATTTATCTGTTAATATCTTAGACCACCACTAAAACATGCACAGGCAATTAAAAACCTTTTGTGAACTTATCGAAGTGGCAAAAATATATTACCAAAGTGGTCATGAAACTCACACACTGTTTATGAGAACCTTTATCCACATACTGTATTTGTTCCAAAAAATATCTGACTTGTATATCTTAGAGTATTTTGTATTTTTATAGTTGCTCAGTGCTGAGCTGAACAATTAATTGATGATTTTTTTGGTGAATGTATGCATTTATTAAAGAAAGTGTATATGATTTATGAATTAATCAAAAAACATTTAAGTAATTGATTGCTTTTATTAAATGCAATATTAGACACACAGTGTCCATGATATGTATCAATGCATCATAGCAACAAACATTGTTTGTCATTAGCCTTTACAAAGGGCTCATTCAACCTCGGACACCAATGAAAGTCCAAAAGAACTATACAAACACTCTCAGATTCTGAGAAACATTACTGTTCACAAGTTAAACATTGATATCACATGGAGGAACGCCTCTAGACAAAATGAAGGCAAGCATCATACTAATCACAACAATTAGATTTGCAAAGAAACTATTATTAAAATAAAACAAATGCAGCTTCAATATGAAGCAATTGATCATATGTTTGAAATTAACATAGAAATGGAAATGTGTATCTCCTACAAAATAAGAGATGGTAAAACCACCATCTAGTTTACATGGGAAAGTCTTTCAGCTTGTTGTCTCTACCAAGGTCTCCAGAGAGGTCTGAGAGCACATGGTTCCTGCTTCACTGTGATCGTGAGGGGTTGATGGGAGGCTGGAGACAGGTGTGTGAGATCTTGAGTCGATCTCTGGGATTCCTGGTAGTGTTTCAGATGTTGATGTACTGTGTCCACCTTGGATTTGGCAGACAGGAAGGTCATGGTCTCCCTCCAACACTGGGAGTAGCCGTCAAAGTGGGCTTTCTGTGGAGCTGCTGAGGTCTTGGGCTGCAGCTGCTGTTTCAGGAAGTCCACAGTCATCTCCAGAATGTCGGCTTTCTCCAGCTTGGTGTTGGGGTCTTGCTGCTGGAATTCCTTCTCCAGCATTGTTTTGAGCTGCTCGATGCAGTTGTTGATGCGATCTCTGCGCATCTTCTCCACAACAGGCTTTCTTAACTGTTAAGCAGAAGAAAGACTTGATTAGTTCTTTGGTTCATTTGACTGAAGAACATAGCAGAATATAAGAGAGATGTTGTCAAAACTGTTGAATATGAGTGTCATGGAAACTTACTTTATGCTTTTCCTTGTTGGAAAGTTTGGAGTAGTCAGTAGTGTAGGTCGGAGCCATTCTTTCAGATGGAGTGAGGTTTCTCTGAGGAGAGCAGGTCAGTTGTGTTGAGAATGAGGGTCCCAGTCCTCTATTTATAGGAGCTCATTAGCATTACAAAGCCATGAGTCCCAGGCAGGATTAGTTTTCCCACACTCAGAGGCCAGTGGGTGAGGCGTCCTCAACAATAGAATTCAATTCTTTCATGGTTAACTGGCCTCAAGGCTTCCACAGAGGGATGTCTTCTAGCTACAATTAGCACACAGTGAACACAAGCAGGTTGTTATACTTTTATTACCTGGGAACATCACCGCTCACTGATAAGGCTTCTGCAGATGGAGACTGTGAGCATCTGTTTATTCCCTAGAGATGAAAAGGACATATATAGATATCAAGCAAAGACAGATTCTGTACAACAGCTGGCTGAATGGAAAAAAGATGATTATATTTAAATAAAAAAATTACAGATTCAGATTCAAGAATTGGTACAGTTAAAAAGCTTAATATTGACAATGCATTAGTCAAATTAATTGCATATATATACATATTTACAAACACAAACACAATTTTAAAATAAAATAAAACAAAACTTAAAAGTACAATATGATAAAATAATAAGGTAAGAATAAAAACAGAAGCGTTTGCATATTTAAGATATAATGCACCTACACACACACACACACACACACACACACACACACACACACACACACACACACACACACACACACACACACACACACACACACACACACAAACATTAAATTAAATGCATTCACAGTGAATATCAATTAAGCACAATTATCCCATGCTCTCAAGGATGGCACACTTCTATTGATAAGAGCCCCTCCCATCACAGATAGTGTGGGAAACTCCAGACAGAAACTTGCTCACACGTTCTCAAGTCAATAGAGTGGAGTCCCTCCTCAAAAAGTCTGTGAAGCCACAGCTCAGATCAGAGGCACCACTGGGCTGCAGGGCGCGTGTGTGTTCTCACTGGCATCACCTGCTACTGTGCTTCAGAATGGCTTGCCCCTCCCTTCCCTGTCTCTCGTTAGAAGAACATGCAGCTGGCAGTATGAGCTGAACATGGCCTTTCTTGATCAAGTCATTTCTCACATGTGAAGCAAAAGTTATTTGCATGTAATTGCTATTTTTCATAATCTTAGCCTTGCTTTTTTGGTAGATGATCTCTTCTTTGTTATAATGTTTGTAAAATAAGAAAAGAAAAAAGAAAGAAATTAAAAATTACTGCTTCATTTTCGTAAGAATTATTGCAATTATTGTCAACAAGCAAAAACAATCGTTCTCTGAAAAATGATTGCTGTGATTTTTGTAATAATAATTTTTACTAAAAATAATTTTAAATAAAATATTAGAAATGACACAATTATTGCAATTATTGTAAAACAAAATTACTTAAATTGAGTTAAATAAATCCTTGCTCTTTGAAAAATTAGTACTCTATTTTTGTAATAATGATCGAAATAAAAAGTGTATTAAAAACAAAAATGATAAAACTGACAAAATGACTGCTGTTTTCATAAGAATGATTGAAATTGAAAAAATAAACTACATATTTCTTCTATTATACTTTTTAAATATACTGTCTATTCCATTTCCTTTTGGACTTATTTTTATTTTTATATTATTTTACTTACTTTCACCCTAGATATTATCTTATCTTATATTTTCTCTATGCTAAAATCATCAACAGAC
>NC_068314.1:2931469-2943969 GCF_025860055.1 Xyrauchen texanus | reverse complement strand
CTGTATGTGTGTGAGAAAGAAAGAGAAGAGTGGCGCCCACTTTCAAAGCCCCTTTTGCAGGGTGGGATGGAACGCATTGTGGCTTTACCAGTCGGTTTTGGCGGGAGTTGAGAATTGGTGTGGGAACAGAATTTGGGGTTAACCAAACCACAGCACCTCCTGATAGCCATAGAATACTCGATATGCTCAGGGAATAAAAGATGCACTTGATCATATATCAGTTGCTAGAATAAAGGAATCATATTTTGGTGTTTATAAAAATCAACTTAAGTGCCATTTTTCAACTTTAATAAAAAAAAGGGTCAGATGGAAATTTGGGGGGAAAAAACAAAGAGAAAAACCTGCATTTTGATTGATAACATGCTTGCATATTGATTAATGAAGGTGCAACACTGAAATCAGTGCGCACAGTATGTCAACATATTACATCTTTTTTGAAAAGTACGGCTAATTGGTTTAAAGTAATCATAAAGTTACCCAATACAATTTATTGCAGCATGAGTGAGTAAAGTGAACTGAGCATGAACCTTACATATGAAAAGCTCTACAAGATGCCTGTCAGCACCGGGCTTTGCTGACCACAGTTTCCAGTACACAGGAGCCAGCTGCGCCTTTCAGCTCTTCAAAGTCTAATCCTGGAGCCCGTGTTGTCCCAACTTTCCCACAGCAGCTTTCAATGGGGCCCAATAGAAGTGTGCCGCACTCCCCACCGCATTAGTAATGGTCTCTCAATGAAGCTACCAGTTCCCCTGGGGATATGTTGAGGAATGATTAACAGAATAATTCATCCTAAAGGGACACACTTAAATGCCATGACATACTACTTCAGCAAAAATGTAAAGTGACATATCATATGGCAGAAAACCTATGTAAATAAATAAATCAAGCTGCATAGCCAGCATTAATACTCACAATGTAAAATGACATTGTAACATAAAATACAGGTGAAACTCGAAAAATTAGAATATCGTGCAAAAGTTCACTAATTTCAGTAATTGAACTTAAAAGGTGAAACTAATATATTATATAGACTCATTACAAGCAAAGTAAGATATTTCAAGCCTTTATTTGATATAATTTTGATGATTATGGCTTACAGCTTATGAAAACCCCAAATTCAGAATCTCAGAAAATTAGAATATTACATGAAATCAATAAAAAAAAGGATTTTAAATACAGAAATGTCGGCCCGCTGAAAAAGTATAATCATGCATATGTACTCAGTACTTGGTTTGGGCCCCTTTTGCATTAATTACTGCCTCAATGCGGCGTGGCATGGATGCTATCAGCCTGTGGCACTGCTGAGGTGTTATGGAAGACCAAGATGCTTCAATAGCGGCCTTCAGCTCTTCTGCATTGTTTGGTCTCATGTCTCTCATCTTTCTCTTGGCAATGCCCCATAGATTCTCTATGGGGTTCAGGTCAGGCGAGTTTGCTGGCCAATCAAGCACAGTAATACCATGGTCATTGAACCAGGTTTTGGTACTTTTGGCAGTGTGGGCAGGTGCCAAGTCCTGCTGGAAAATGAAGTCAGCATCTCCATAAAGCTTGTCTGCTGAAGGAAGCATGAAGTGCTCTAAAATGTCCCGGTAGACGGCTGCGTTGACTCTGGACTTAATAAAGCACAGTGGACCAACACCAGCCGATGACATGGCTCCCCAAACCAACACAGACTGTGGAAACTTCACACTGGACTTCAAGCATCTTGGATTGTGTGCCTCTCCATTCTTCCTCCAGACTCTGGGACCTTGGTTTCCAAATGAGATGCAAAATTTGCTCTCATCAGAAAAGAGGACTTTGGACCACTGAGCAACAGACCAGTTCTTTTTTCTTTAGCCCAGTTAAGACGTTTGACATTTGAAGCCCATGTCCAGGACCCGTCTGTGTGTGGTGGCTCTTGATGCAGTAACTCCAGCCTCAGTCCACTCCTTGTGAAGCTCCCCACACATTTGAATGGCCTTTTCCTGACAATCCTCTCCAGGCTACGGTCATCCCTGCTGCTTGTGCACCTTTTTCTTCCACACTTTTCCCTTCCACTTAACTTTCTATTAATGTGCTTTGATACAGCACTTTGAGAACATCCAACTTCTTTTGCAATTACCTTTTGAGGCTTTCCCTCCTTGTGGAGGGTGTCAATAATGGTTTTCTGCACAACTGTCAGGTCAGCAGTCTTCCCCATGATTGTGAATTCAACTGAACCAGACTGAGAGACCATTTAAAGGCTCAGGAACCCTTTGCAGGTGTTTAGCTGATTAGAGTGTGACACTTTGAGCCTACAATACTGAACCTTTTCACAATATTCTAATTTTCTGAGATTCTGAATTTGGGGTTTTCATAAGCTGTAAGCCATAATCATCAAAATTATATCAAATAAAGGCTTGAAATATCTTACTTTGCTTGTAATGAGTCTATATAATATATTAGTTTCACCTTTTAAGTTGAATTACTGAAATTAATGAACTTTTGCACGATATTCTAATTTTTCGAGTTTCACCTGTACAAAAAAGAAAGAAAAAATGCATACAAATCATTTGATATTTTATACAATAAATTAATACTGATTATGAATATGTGTTAATTAAAGGCTGAGGGTTTGGTCATTGTTAATCTGTAAAATAATGATTTTGGTAAATTTTCAGAAATGTTTTTGCAAAGAGTTTGAGTGGGAAATGTGTAAAAGTTCTTGCAGTCTCAGCTCATCGCATGATAATATGTGACAGAAAGCATGTGGTTAATAACTATTATATAATAGACAGCCAGCATTTACAAATCAAAATAAATACAACACAAATACATAAATAAATTGATTGTGTGAGTAAATTAATGTTTTAATTAATTACTAAGCAGTTGGTTATTGTTAGCCTGTAACATAATGGGGTACATGTTCTTTCAATCTCATCACATGATAACATAAGGCGGAATATATGCAACAGAAAGCATGTGGTAATTATGATCATGGGCTATTCTAAATATGAATAGTCAGCAATAATAACACACAATATGTAAATTGACATTACAACATATACACAATCTAAAAATACTAAAACAAATAAAAACAAAGAATATTGACTATGATTATGAATATTATTTAATGGCTAAGCGTTTGGTCATTCTTAAAATAGTGTCAAATTAATGTTGAACATCTTTTCTGAAAGAGATTTTAAATGCTTAAAAAGTTCTTATAATCTCTATTCACCCGCTGCTTGATGACATTTTGCATGGAAAATAATTTTGAACAAATGTGGAAGACTTCCATTGTAAGTGCTTTATCGTGGATTATATATACACACTAGCGGTCAAAAGTTTGGGGTCACTTGACTTGACTGAAAAGTTTCTCATGTTCTTAAAAATCTTTTGATCTGAAGGGGTGTGCTTTTTGAAATTAGTTTTGTAGACAAAATATAATTGTGCCACCATATTCATTTATTTCATTATAAAACAAAAATTGTATTTAAAAAAAAAGTTTTTGAAATGGACAGAATAATTAAGAAAAGCAGCCACTAAGTGCCCAACATAGATGGGAACTCCTTCTTTACTGTTTAAAAAGCATCCCAGGGTGATACTTCAAGAAGTTGCTTGAGTGTGACTACTTTAAAGATGCTAAAATATAACACAGTTTTGATTTATTTTGTCACAACATAATTCCCATATTTCCATTTCTATTGTTCCATAGTTGTGATGACTTTACTATTAATCTAATATGTGAAAAAATTAAATAAAATAAAAAATAAAGAACGAGTAAGAGACCCTAAACTTTTGAACGGTAGTGTGTGTGTGTGTATATATATATATTATTTATTTGTGTTTTTTTCAGTCACTACTTTCCCGCCGGAACAGTCAGGCTCGCTGTCAAAGGCTCGTGCACGTCCGCAATTTCACGCTTCCCATTTACAGCGTGCGAACGCGCACACTTTCCACCTGTTTGCGCGCACCTCTATTGTTTTCCTGCTAAATCAATCCAGGGATCAGGCTAATTCAAACTTCCACCATTGAAGCCACAGCCGCTACCCGATTGGCCCAAAAGTGTGGGAAACAGTCTAGAAGACACGCGGGTAGTGATGTGTCGTTCATGAACGATTCGTTCATTTTGAACAAATCTTTAATATGACTCGGGACTACCGAGTTGTCTCAGAGAGTGATTCGTTCATTTTGTGTTGACCGCGCATGCGCGCAACATCGCATAAGGTACATGAAGTCATAAATGATTAGTTCATCTTTCGCGAGTCTTCGGGTTCGGCCGGGTCCGAGACTTTCGTTCTTCCTGTCAGTCCCATAGAGACTATGCTGTCAGTACCGGAAAGAGAAATGATTAGTTCATCTCTTCGGTTTCGAGTCGTTCGTTCTTCAAGTCAGACTCACAAACCCATAGCACTATGCATTTTGCATATTGTGATTTAAGTTATATGGTTACTCTGTGGCTTTATAGTGTCCTTTTCATTCTTATTTATTTTTTATTTATTTTTATTTAATTCCTTTTTGGATAGTTATCCAATTTTTTTTAAAGCATTGTTGGCAAAAAATAAACAAACAATAAACATCCAGTCAATATAGTGTGTACAGTGTTGTAATAAGCTATGTTACAAAGGTGTAGGTTTCATAGGTTTATTAAATAACTGCATATTTAAGTTATATACTGTGACTTTTCACAAAACAACTCGTAGACTTTTTAGGTGATTTTTTTTATGGGCTAAAAAACATAGTGAATGGAAAAATGCATGAATACTACATTCTACATTACTACATTCAATGTTATAGAAAAGAATCTTCATGACAAATTCACAAATACATATGAAAAAAGATACAATTTGAGACCAGAAACGTAACATGTAACTGTAAAAGTAAAAATCAAATAAAAAAACTAACTACAACATGTTTGTAAGAATGATGTGAATTATGAACTAGGTTAAGTATTTAATAGGGCTGTCACGTGACAAAAGAACGAAGGACTCAGACTCGAAAGATGAACTAATCAATTCTGACTCTGCATAGTGCTATGGGTTTGTGAGTCTGACTTGAAGAACGAACGACTCGAACCGAAGAGACGAACTAATCATTTCTCTTTCCGGTACTGACAGCATAGTCTCTATGGGACTGACAGGAAGAACGAAAGACTCGGACCCGGCCGAACCCAAACCCGAAGACTCGAGAGTCGAGACTTGAACTAATCATTTATCTTTCCGGATCCGGACCGGTATGCTGCATGTGCATGCAGTCAGTGAGTGCATTGGCTGCTGTGTCACACCACACGGCCCACACACAGACACTGACGAGTCGACATCGACAACTAAGTATTTTTAATGTTTTGAAGTTCGAACCCGATGACACAAGAGGCGGAGAAAAAGGAGGTGAGGTGAACTAACTGCAATAGCTTAAACTTAAGACCCAATTAATAAATTAACATTTCGGTTTCTTATAAATTGGCTTTGGCTGCATTACCCTATAGTTTATTTGTATTTATTTATTTATTTATTTCAAATTGAATCAACATTTTCGTAAGTAGACTACTTGATGTTTTGGGCTATTTAACATGACATTTAATTATATTCTGCTGAAATGAACGAAATGACTCGAAAAAAGATTCGTTCATTTTGCTGAACGAGACTCAAAGATCCGAGTCAGTAAAATGATCCGAACTTCCCACCACTACACGCGGGACACCCGCGCAAACCGCGTGTATATAACTGGACACATTTTGACAAAGGAAGCACACGCCCAAAGTGACAGCAGACAACAAAAGGAATGGCTCCTGTTCACAAAGTGACTCAGAATGGAAAGGATAAAACCAATGTAAGTATTTACCTCATTAAAAAAATAACTTTCAATCCGAAATAATGATTTCTTTGAGAGTTTTTACCAACTTCTAACCAAAATCTCAAACTTTGTTTTCCAGCTGAGGAAGCCAGTGGTGGAGAAGATACGCAGAAATCGTATCAACAAATGCATCGAACAGCTTAAAGTTCTGCTCAAAGCTGAGGTAAAAGCCAAGCAGCCCTGCTGAAAACTGGAGAAGGCTGATGTTCTGGAGATGGCAGTCATTTACCTGCAGTGCCACTCTCGGCCACTGGTGTCGCCAAACTCAAGCACACCGGCTGCACAGTGCAATGAAGAAGGGTTCTCCAGGTGTCCTATAGAGGAGACAGCACGATTTCTCTTGTTTAACAAACTGCCAAAGACCACCTAACGTGTTTTAATAAAGAACTTTGACAAAACACAGCAACCCAAAGGTGGCACAAAATATGATTGTGTGTCTGCGCCCAAAGACATCTGCCAGATTTCTTCAAAATGCTCAGGAGACCAGATGCTTTGGAGACCGTGGTGAACTTCATAGCTTCTTTATGAAGATACATCAAGCAGAAAAAAAGAGAATTGTGACTTTTCTCTATCCGAGTAGAACATATTGTTTTGTAAAAGTTTATATAATTGTAGACAGCAGCTGTCATGACGCACAGAATGCACCAGACTACCCCATGCCTACATTTGAGAGCACATATCTATTCCTTAACTTCACCTGTGGGAAGATTCAATATTATTAACATTTTGTAAAAAAAAATGTCCCACCTCTGTATGTTTCTGTTGAAATTTATCTTTGCAAGATTTGTAACCTTTTACAGGTGTAAGATCTATCAGATTGGTAGAATGTGTAAAGCTGACTCATGTTGAGTTAGAAAGATAAACTGATGAATGAGAACAGTGGTTCTCTGTTCACTTTATTAACCCTTATGCATTGGTCATTAAATCACATTCCAGTTTTTCCCAGAAACAGTGATAATAATGTGTCATTTTTAAAATAGTTATGAAAGAAATTTAACAACTCGAATTTAAAATATTGTAAAAGCTCTAAAAGTTGTGCATTTTGTGCACCTCTTTTTTTATTATTTACCTTTATGACCCTGAAAATGTACTTTGGACTTTTATGAATATTTTCTCAAATATTGAGCCAATCCTCATAAATGTTATACCGTTTGAAAGTCCCTTTTCAAAAAATAAAAACCAGATGAAATTACAAGTATAAACACTAGATGGCTGCAGAGAGCTACTTATTCATCCCAGATTGAAGAGGAGATGATTTCTAGATTTGCCACAAGTTCTGCATTTTAGATATATTTCTAAACATTATCAAAGACTGCTTTTGTCAAAGTTTAGCATTTTGTTTGAGGTTAGTTTTTGTCAGTTTTTGCAATAAACTAATTTATCTCTGGTTGTAACAAGATAGTCTGACCAGTTCAGTTTTGTGTGTGTGTATGTTTGTATGTGTGTTGCACTCTTGATGTTTGGTAATCACACGCCTCCATTTCTGTGTCTGTTTTTTCTGCATTGTGGCTGTTTATTAGATTTTATATAATAAATAATCTGTGATATTTAGTGTTTCCCATTCA
Organism: Xyrauchen texanus; assembly: GCF_025860055.1. Lineage (NCBI taxonomy): Eukaryota > Metazoa > Chordata > Actinopteri > Cypriniformes > Catostomidae > Xyrauchen > Xyrauchen texanus. The sequence goes on along the minus strand of NC_068314.1, from coordinate 2,936,593 downwards.
TTTCCTATGATGGTCCATTTTGACTGGGAACAGTACAGGTGTAACTTTTTTTCTCTACCACTTAGTTTGTATTCAGATATCAAATTGACAAAAAGTCACCAAATCTCGTACCCGTCAGATAAAGTAAACCAGTTTTATTGAAGAAACAAATTCGATTTTGGTCAAAAATGACCAAACAGTGCACGAGGGTTAAGTTAAATAAGAGGCTCAAATTAGAAATAAGTTTTATTATAATAAAATTATAAAAAAAAGCCAGATGTTTAATACAGGAGACCTTAAAAATGATTTAAACACAAAATGCTCTAAAATGTAAAAAACAATTTGAGCTGTTTGAGGTTTGCAAGTCTTACTGAAATTGACAGTAAATAGATACTACAGCTCAAATTATGCACCCAATTGGACAATCTAGCGTGGACATAATTCATATAGTTATCATCATTAATAAAAAATGTAAAGTAAGGAATGCTTGTAGTAAATAGCACTGCTAATTTAGTACTGAGAACCAAACAGGTTATAAAAAGAAACATTTTCAAGACAATTTCAATAACATTCCAATGCAAACTTTCCCCTTATGAGACACCACAATTCAGAGCCTGGAAATGGCATGCTCCAATCTCTACTGCAAAGAGAATTATTCAGCTTGGATTTTCTCATGCTTGAGGAAGGATATTATAAAGAGTAGAAAGAGGAACTGCTCACGTGAGAGTGAGGAGAGACGGTGTTCTCAGGCCGTTACATAGACGCTCTTGATTTTATTGTGTGTCGAGAAGTGTGCCTCTGTGACCATAAAGCATCCGTCTGAAGTGTGCCACACTCCCCTGTTGAGGCCGCTTTGATGTGTCATATACAGTAAGACCACACAAAACGTGTTACTGTGTGAGTCAGGAACCAGAGGTGGCCAAACCCAAATAAAACAGCATTACAACATAAAGACAGATGAACAAGCAACGTCTATACTTAGAGAGCTTTTACTTGTGTAGCAACTGCATGATGACGTTAAAGAAATGATTTGATGTGCCATAACACCTCTGGCAATTCACTTAAGTCTTCAGTAATCAGTACAGTATTTCAGTAGGCACTGTGTGCCAGAAAACTCTGGGGTGTCAAGAAGTGTGTCTGGTCCAGAAGCTCTAATAACTCTGATTAGGTTTGAGCAATGAGAAGTGTGTCCTGCAAGATCATAGGGTACTTTCCCACTCCTGTCACTTTGTGAATTGAAGCACTTCATTTGTGCTTTGAGAGGCCAAATAGTAAGAAGCTATAATTGCTATTCAAGGGTGAGCATTTTGATAAATCCGCATTTCAAGCAGTTCCTAATTTCGTAATTAAATTTCATTTTAGTAACTTAAAGTCAACATGTATTCAAAATTTACCCCTATTTACTCACTTAATGCCACATTCTTGCTTTTATTGTGAGCTTTACTTTTTGGCTGACCTCACCAAGTCCTTTTATTTTTCAACCCCCTCCCCTCCAATCACGTTTCAGCCAATATGGAGCATTTGTCACCTTCACAACCAAATCTTTTCAGCCTGAACTCATAACATTTACTTGAGTATTGCAAAGTTTTTGCAAAACTGAAATTACATGCTTCATTACACATTTGGCTGCGGTTTCCAAGTGAATTGTCCAGCAGGGGGTGCGAAAACGGAGCTAAATGAGGTTGTAACCAGATGAGGTTTTAATGAGTAAAATGTGCCTCCCTAACCTAAAACTTTACCCTAAACCTAAGCAACAGTGTCCAGAAAGATAAAAGAGTATAACAAAACAGACACTTACGTACCAACATCTTAACCGAACCAAGAGGGTTTTAAAATGCAAATTTATGCATTTTCTGAAGCAAACATTGTATGTTGCTTCATACTGCTTATTCACTTTCGTGTGTCTTTGGCTGGACTCGAGCTACAGTCGTGGAGCCAAAACATTTATCGTCTATCAGGTGAGATACTAAGCTAATAAAACTGGAATAAGTGTGTAAATGTAGGTGGGTTTGTAATAAAAGTGTTAATTTATCGTTTTTCAAATCATGCATTAAAGTAAAAGTGTTTTGATATCCTAACATAGAGGGGGGGTGGGGGGGTGTGTGAGTGATAAGAGTCAAAAATAAGTGTTTATAAAGTCACAATCAGCAAAACGCATAGTTGTTGTAATGCTCATTTCAACAGGAAACTGCAGCAAAACGTAGAAAGCAGCACATAAAAGTCAGTTTTATGTTTTAGAATTTAAAGAAACGTTCATTCATCCAGATTGCATTTTTTAATTGATGTCAGTTTACTTGGAATTCTACAAATGAGATCCTGTAATCTTAATGAAATATACTGAGTGTTTGTTAAACTCTTCACTCAAGCCTCTGATGATCTACAGTTAGTTCTGTGAGTTGTGAACATGCAGAGGTCTTAAATCCGAGGACTTTAAAATAACAGGCCAGCAAAACAATGCTGCAATAAAAACAGGCTAGAAAATTCAAAGCGTCGGCAGTATAGCGTTAAGGCTAGTCGTGGACCAATCAGGAAATTTCAGGCCGATACCACGTTTCTAGAAAAACTAGGCTGCACAAGTACAGTCCCGCGCGTGCTGTGCCGATGATGAAATCTGACATGGAAAATATTCTTAAAATGTTAATTATCAATGTCACAAATGAAACAGTTTTCCACAACATCTCTTTAATGAGGCACACTCTACATTGTTAGATTGCACTCTCTGCAGTTTAGATTGCATGAGGATATTTAGACCAGGCAAGGATGAATTAATACCTTGACAGCTTGGCTGCCATTGCCTCGGTTTTGTATCTTAAACTATTGTTAATTACAATCATATCTGAACCTTTAAGATCAAATCACACGACCAGTGAACCAAATCTGTCTTACAATCATTCATTTTATTCACCAAACGGAAGGCGCATCCTCATGCTTGCCTTCACAATTAAATGCAAATGATATTAAAATGCTACAGATTTAATTAGGACGGCACATGTCATTCTAATCATTTCAATCAAAAACTCAAACAGCAGATCTGTGTAAATGTAACGGCTCACATGTAACTTATATAAAGATTGATTTATTACATGTAGGTGAATTCTGAAGGCATATCCTATGTACACTTAAATGTGTGAATGTCATCGCATTAGATAACAAAATATCAAACCAAGTGTCATCTGCGCTCATATGCTGCCCGATCATTCCTCAGAACTAACGAGCCATTTTTTTATACGACTTTTAACTTGTCAAGTTGATTTTTAATCAGTTGGCTTGAAATGTGTAAAAAACAAAATCCACTGGTTTGAACATTTTGTTATAAAAAGCCAAGGATCTCATGCATTAAGTGTTCAGATACTCTTTTGGGAAACTGTCAAACGCACTGTGAAATAATAACAAATTAAATACCAAAAAAAGAAAAGATATTGTCAGATATTTTAACTCCTAATTCCTCTGGTGTAGGGTCCAGCAATTTCTCAAGATCAAAAGGTAATGGAAATCTGCAAAGATTCTTGAATACATTCAGACCTTCGAGAGCCGTTTCCGCCAGTTTCCTTGCCCATATGAGGTATCTCATGTTTTTATGTTCAAGGCAGCACCTGCAGGCGGCAGTTTTCTGTTCTGGAACAGTCTAACAGCCCTTGTGAGCCTTATTCAAGTCACTTGGGCAAGATGGGACATTAGAGGACAAGTCTTGATGGAGGGATCTGGCATAAGGAAAGCTTCTGTGTCAGAGATATTGCCAAGATTGGCACAATCTCTTAACCCATGTAGGCATATTTCCATTCTGTAAGCGGCACATATGTCTGCTTGACGACTTGTGGAGATGTCCATCGGAGGACGTAGTGTTGACCACCGGGCTTGTCGTTGGTGCCTGAAATTATATTTTTTTAAATTAATTCACCAGTCGTAACATGTTTGAGTTGTTCATAAAAAATCTTTTGGGTTCAATAATGTCGATTATGGCGGGAAAAGATTTTGACTGAAAATTCAGAGCAAAAATCATACAGGAAGTACTAGGGCAACATTTCAGAGGGTTAAAAAGCATAAATGTGCTCTCATATTTTTGTAAATGCATATACATGAATAATTAAGAAATAAGTTATTTAACACTAACCCTGTAGTTGTCAAAAATACTTTTTAAACAGGGTGTTTTGAATATATATATATATATTTCAAAACACCCTGTTTAAAAGGGTGAATTCCATTCATCTAGTCTACTTGGTCAAGGATTTTTCTGTCACCTGATGCTCTGGCGCCACCGAATGGTTGCTGGGCCACAATGGATCCCGTCGACTTGTCGTTGATATAATAATTTCCAGCAGCGTTTCTCAAGGCCTTCCCTGCTTCATCAATAACAGCCCTGAAACAAGAAACAACCACATGAACTCTTAACAAGACTTTCTAAAGATCTCAAAATTGAGCACTTAGAAATTCTTAGTTCAACGTTTAAAAAGCTGGGAATGTGCTGATGATTTCTTTTAATGGAAACTCATTTTGCATACCAACATCAGGGACAACAGCTGATAATGGACACAATATAAAGGTGCTACACTCACTTATCTTGAGCAAAGATGGCTCCTGTTAGAGCGTATGGAGACGTGTTGTCTATTAAGTGCAGGACCTCTTTGTAGTTGTTTTCGGAGTAAGCGTAAACGCCAGGGCGGGTCCAAAGATCTCCTACAAAAGCAAAAAAAATGCCATTTACAGATTTTGACTTTCACTTTTGCAATGTTTTTGGTCTAAATAATAAGAAAATGGATACAGAAATATGAAAACAGGTGATTTAAATCTATTTAAAAATTCTACAAAAAATAATTAACAATAAATAATAAAATATAGATTATTTTTAATTTTCTTTTAAAACTGTGCAACAAGGTGTTCACAGTTAAGCACTTCAATGGAAGTCTTCCACATTATTTCAAAGAAAATGTCCATGCAACAGATGCTGTTGATACAGATTGTATTTAACCCCGAATACTCCTTTAAGCAAACGGATTATATAATCGCTCTAAATATCTAGATCACTCATCCGGGTAGCCGAGGGTGGTTTGTTAAGATAAATATTAAATGAGGTTAAATGGAAGAGATTGGTTTATCCAAACAAACTAAAAGTCCACCCATTCATTGCTCTGAAATGTGTATGTGTGT
>NC_068314.1:2841528-2930969 GCF_025860055.1 Xyrauchen texanus | reverse complement strand
TTTGGGTACTTTCACCAGAATACACACCAGTAAACTGAGCACCACCTTGACAATTTGGGACTTTTGTGTGTCCTCATTTGTTTGACCATATAATCGTATTCAGCATGCTTTAAAATGGTCCCCAGCATTAAAATCTCACTTGTCCCAAAAAACACTTTTAAGTGATTTGTGTACCTGAAGTGTGTATCCCCCACCAATTTGTGTATAACACAGCGCCCCCTAAGAGAACTGCACTTCCGATTTTATACACACTTTCGGGAATCTGACCAATCAGAAGCCAGTAAGAATTTTTCGACACAGCGCACTCAGTGGCTCTTATAGAAACTGCACTTACTTAATACCTTGTCAATCTGACCAATCAGAAGCCAATTACGTCATCCTTAAAGATGGCGGAAGGAAGTTCTTATTTACATGAAAGAATATAAGGATAAATCACATTATATTTTACATTGCATTGTAAATAATTAGTGAGTAAATAAAAATAGAGTGGTTTTGGTTAAGCACTGGGAGATTTAAAATCGTATGTCCAAAATGTTTTTCTAATCCCGATCCTTATCTGCCACTTCACTACGGAGCTGACCCCCTCCCCGTTTACCGAGAGTTACCGAGAATTACCGAGACGGAGGCGGCGCGAACGATGCAGTGCAGTCAATTGGATTGTACTGTAATTTAGATATTAGTTTATTAAAGATAAATGTATAAACAATATTTAAAATAGGGAAGGTGATCGACACATAAGCACGTGTCGTTGCAAAGCAATCATTGTCTTCTCAGAGAAGGGGACAAATATTTACATTTATTAACGTTTTTAGTATGTGTATGCACCTGGATGTATTCAATGAAAATATGCCTTGTAAAGGATGTGTTAAAATCGAAATCGCTTGATTTTATTAGTGATCTTTTTAAACATTGTATTCCCCACTTCAATTATTTTGGTATCTTTCAGCCGCGCGGGAAGCACCGCACCCCTCCCCGCCTCAATGAGAGCAGTACAGAGACGAGCAATGAACAGCACAACACTTATTATATTTTTCATTAACACTTTGTTATTATATATATATATATATATATATATATATATATATATATATATATATATATATATATATATATATATACACAGTACACACACACAAATATATATATACAAATATATATATGTATATGTGTGTATATACTATAATTATATTAAAAGACATGGAGATTAATTTACTGTCTTGAAGCAAATCTCAGTTGAATTCTTACCTAACCCTTAAAAGTAGATTATTTTATTTATTTATTGCAAGGGATATATGCTGCTTTTCATGTGACAAAGTGATTAAGCTGGGAAATGTATTCTTAAGTAATACATTTAAATAATTGATTGCAGAATAACCAGCAGCCAAGTTGTCTTTTTTGTTTCCTATCAAATTATTATACAGCATACGACCGTTATTAACTAGAACATGTTGTTTTCAATACCAAGGCGGATGACTATTAGTTTATTTTATGGTGCTGTGTTTAATTTCATCACACAGAGGATTAAATCTGTAGAGGAGTGACTGCAATTGATATTGAGAAATTTTAGGACATTTGAAACCCTGTCTGAAAATATGTATTGTGTATTCAAACAACAGCAATTCAAAATTAACACTTTTGTTACATACTGTACATCACACAGTTGTAGTCATTATTGTAATCCTCATTTTCACCAATGTAGCTAAAACACATTATGCGTGGTCATGTTATAAGTTACAAAAGCTTTTGGAAACAGAAAATAAACTTGATATCTAACTAGAATTAGACCCAGTGTCATTAGTTCTGTGCCTTCAAGACCCATAACAGACTTCTGACGAAAGGAAATCATTTAGCATATTAACTTTTACTTCAAAGAAAAAGAATGAAAAGAAACAACTACCATGGGCCAGCCCTATTTATTTTACAAGGAGAAGCTTAACTTTAAACACAATTCTTATTTAATAGTTAATTTCCCTGTTGTTCCTGTTGACATACTTGGCTGCTTTGTTATTTTATTATTATTATTGTTATTATTATTTTAATGTAGCTAATATAATTTATAATTTAATATAATTTAGTGAAAAAAATCACTAACTATAATGTTTAAAAATGCTGCAAATTGATGTAGAAAATTAGAATACCTGAAATGATTCTATGTATTTTGAGACAAAAGAGTTTTGTTGAAGGTGATTAAATAAAAAGTTTTTCAATAAACATTGAATTTTGGCAAGGATAGTATTGGGGGTAAAAAGTTCCCCTGTTGCAGGAGCTAAAAGTCACAAAAACTGTTGGCAGGGGAGAAGGTGCAGACTGCCTGATTGACAATTAATTGCTTTTCATAACTGAGGGGTAATACATTTATTCTGAATGATGTGTAGAGCCTGTCCATATTGACTGTTCAAATCATAATCAATGTTCAAATCATTTGTGAAATGTCTGTGGCAACATTTTAGATTAAAGATGTACAATGTTACAAAAGCCAAAAGTGGAAATTAACAGGAAATATTGCACCCTTTGCTGGAGTGGTTATTTTGAATATTTATTTAATGCAGGAAAAAATACAATACAAAAAAAATGAAATAAAAAAGTTTTTAAAAGTACAGTGACCAATTGTGCAATATCACTAAGTATGCATATACTGTATAAGTATAGATATGTGTATACTTACAAATTACTAGATACAAGTATACAGATAAACTACTATTCAAAAGTTTGGGATCACTATGAACTTTGTATGTTTTTGTAAGTAAATTATACTTTTATTAATCAAAGATGCTTTAAATTTAACAAGAAATGCAGTAAAGACATTTATATTGTTAAAAATGACTAATTTAATTAAAATAAATGCTGTGTTCAAGAATCCTACACTTGCAGCATTGACACCTCAGGCATTCCTAGCAGTCAGTTTATTCTAGATCTTCAAGTGAACACCTTTCACTGACCTTATAGTCAAGCGTTGAACAACAGCTCAACATCTCAAACTTTGTACAGAATAGAGACATTTGAATGGATTAATCATTTATCAGTTCATTATTTAAATTGCATGTTCTATCTTTTTCCTATTAGCCAGTGTCAGGCACTTTTTTTCTTTTAAGTCTACCTAAAATTCTTCTCTTCTAAATGTTGCAGAATAAAACTGGTATTTGCATGTACAGGTCTAGGATTTGTGCTGGAGTTATCTAGAGAGTCTGATGGACTTGTGTACTAGTTGTGCATCTGGCTTGTCCATTTCTCTGTTAATTCAGATTGTTTTATTCTTTAAAGTAGTGGTGCATGGAATAGCCTTCATCTTCAAAAAGAAAAATAGACTGACTTTCTTGATAAATGTGTTTCTTTTTAGCCAGTTTTCAAACCAATGTCCAGGGTAAGCAAAGTGGCTTGCAGTAAATAAAAAAAAGTGACATACTACACTGTGATGTTCAGGTTAAGTCATGTGGTTTTATTGTCGTTCTACCATATACAGTTAGTACCAGTCTCTGAGTATTGAGGAGTCTGATAGCTTGGGGAAGAAGCTGTTACACAGTCTGGCCGTGTGGGCCCGAATGCTTCGGTACCTCTTGCCAGGCGGCAGGAAGGTGAATAGTTTATGTGAGGGGAGTGTGGATCATCCACAATGTTGGTTGCTTTTTCTGGATGCAGCGTTTAGTGTAAAGGTCTTTGATGGAGGGAAAACAGACCCCGATGATCTTCTCAGCTGTCCTCACTATCCTCTGCAGGGCTTTGCGGTCCAAAATGGTGCAAGTCCCAAACCAGGCAGTGATGCAGCTGGATGCTCTCAATAGTCCCTCTATAGAATGTTGTGAGGATGGGGGGTGGGAGATGTGCTTTCCTCAGACTTCGAAGAAAGTAGAGACACTGCTGGGCTTTCTTGGTAATAGAGTTGGTGTTGTGGGACCAGATGAGGTTCTCCGCCTGGTGAACACCAAGGAATTTGGTGCTCTTGATGATCTCCACAGAGGAGCACTTTATATATATATATATATATATACACACATACATATATACAATTTACTGTCTTGAAGCAAATCTCATTTGAATTCTTACCTAACCCTTAAAAGTAGATTATTTTATTTATGTATCGCAAGGGGACTGTATATGCTGCTTTTCATGTGACAAAGTAATGTGATGAAGCTGGAAAATGTATTTTTAAGTAATAAATAAAAATAATTTGATGATTTGATGCAGAATAACCATCAGCCAAGTTATGTCCATATTACATAGTTTCTTACAATAATGGTATTTAAGGGAATCAGAAATCAAGATGATTTAAGATAGATATTTGTGCAGTGTATCAGATACAGGTCAGTGTAGGCTGCCCTTCCCCACACACCTGATCACTGCTGCCTATCCAGAGCAAAACTTCACATGCAAAAACTTCACAGCTCAAAAAATTGAAAAAAGCAAGAAAAGTAGACATGCTCAAAAGGGAAAGAAAATTAGACGTGCTCAAAAAAGATAAAGTAGATATACTCATAAGAATATTGATAATTTAAATTATTGTGTAAATAAAGCAATTAAAAAGAAATGTTACTAGACACTTTTCCACTTTTCTAACTTTGTATTTAATGGGAAATGCCATTGATTTATTAGAATGAACAGAATATAAGATTGCAAGTGAAGTGTAAGTTTGGAGACACCTCAATTAACCCCCTCCCCACTCTGCTTTCACTCAGAAGCACTTGATTTGCCCGCGGAAAAGTCTTGAAGGGGGATGGGCGCTCTGCGCTGACCGTGAGATGCAGTGACGTCACTACACAGTAACGCGATGAGATTAATTATGTTTTGAAAGACATTTGATATGTGGCGTTTTTCAACTAAAAGAAAAAAGTAGAATGTCAGTTTTCATGAGAACATGAGATTATGTATGTATTACCCAATTCGTTTTTTGCATTTAAATGTCGTGTGTTTGCACTAAAACATTACATTGTAAATCATTAGTGAGTAAATAAAAATAGAGTGGTTTTGGTTAAGCACTGGGAGATTTAAAATCGTATGTCCAAAATGTTTTTCTAATCCCGATCCTTATCTGCCACACTACCCCCTCCCCGTTTACCGAGAGTTACCGAGAATTACCGAGACGGAGGCGGCGCGAACGATGCAGTGCAGTCAATTGGATTGTACTGTAATTTAGATATTAGTTTATTAAAGATAAATGTATAAACAATATTTAAAATAGGGAAGGTGATCGACACATAAGCACGTGTCTTTGCAAAGCAATCATTGTCTTCTCAGAGAAGGGGACAAATATTTACATTTATTAACGTTTTTAAAGTATGTGTATGCACCTGGATGTATTCAATGAAAATATGCCTGTAAAGGATGTGTTAAAATCGAAATCGCTTGATTTTATTAGTGATCTTTTTAAACATTGTATTCCCCACTTCAATTATTTTGGTATCTTTCAGCCGCGCGGGAAGCACCGCACCCCTCCCCGCCTCAATGAGAGCAGTACAGAGACGAGCAATGAACAGCACAACACTTATTATATTTTTCATTAACACTTTGTTATTTATATATATATATATATATATATATATATATATATATATATATATATATATATATATATACATATACACACACACAAATATATATATACAAATATATATATATGTATATGTGTGTATATACTATAATTATATTAAAAGACATGGAGATTAATTTACTGTCTTGAAGCAAATCTCAGTTGAATTCTTACCTAACCCTTAAAAGTAGATTATTTTATGTATTTATTGCAAGGGGACTGTATATGCTGCTTTTCATGTGACAAAGTGATTAAGCTGGGAAATGTATTCTTAAGTAATAAATAAAAATAATTTGATGATTTGATGCAGAATAACCATCAGCCAAGTTATGTCCATATTACATAGTTTCTTACAATAATGGTATTTAAGGGAATCAGAAATCAAGATGATTTAAGATAGATATTTGTGCAGTGTATCAGATACAGGTCAGTGTAGGCTGCCCTTCCCCACACACCTGATCACTGCTGCCTATCAGAGCAAAACTTCACATGCAAAAACTTCACAGCTCAAAAAATTGAAAAAAGCAAGAAAAGTAGACATGCTCAAAAGGGAAAGAAAATTAGACGTGCTCAAAAAGATAAAGTAGATATACTCATAAGAATATTGATAATTTAAATTATTGTGTAAATAAAGCAATTAAAAAGAAATGTTACTAGACATAGCCACTTTTCTAACTTTGTATTTAATAGGAAATGCCATTGATTTATTAGAATGAACAGAACATAAGATTGCAAGTGAAGTGTAAGTTTGGAGACACCTCAATTAACCCCCTCCCCACTCTGCTTTCACTCAGAAGCACTTGATTTGCCCGCGGAAAAGTCTTGAAGGGGGATGGGCGCTCTCGCGCTGACCGTGAGATGCAGTGACGTCACTACACAGTAACGCGATGAGATTAATTATGTTTTGAAAGACATTTGATATGTGGCGTTTTTCAACTAAACGAAAGGTAGAATGTCAGTTTTCATGAGAACATGAGATTATGCATTTTTAGCATTTAAATGTACTGTGTTTGCACTATAAAAATACATAGTTGGCAAAATCTGTATCAGAATAAGAAAAAAAAGACGTTATCAGAATATTTGTCTAAACATTTAATTTCAGAAAAGCTTCCTACAAGACTAAACATACTATTTATATCGTATATGGCAGAAATCGTTAGTATGAATGTGTGTCATTGCGAGTTTAACACGTGACAAACCTCGTTTTCCGGGAATTCAGACACGTGACAATGACGTCTAATGGAGCGAAGACAGTTTTTCCCGCGAACGACAACACTGAACACGCTCATTAAGGAAGAAAAGGTAAGATGTCTTTTCATAAAAATATACAATAAGAGATTCTTGACTAATAAATCGATGTTTAGCGTTGTATTCACTTGTGTTCTTCATGTCAATTGTTAGTTGAACCTGTTTAATTATGAAGTTGACGATTAAACAATTAAGCCAATTAAGTTTGTGCTTTCCCACTAGTCACATTTGTGTATTGATGGATATAATTCAGTGTAAATCTTAGAAATGCATTAATAGCAGTACCTAAGGTACCAAATTTGCTATTTGTATTTTAACATATTTTGCTTTGAGGACATTATCTTTCTGTGGTGAAGTAGAAATGAAATAGTTTGGTGTATATCATTATTTATATCTTACCTCTTACTGTAATACTCCACAAACATGGAAGCAAAGTGTGATCACAGTTGTGACCAGTGGGATTAAACCCCAATGTAAATCAACATTCTGTCATTATTTAATTTGGAGTCTCTCTCTCTCTCTCTCTCTCTCTCTCTCTCTCTCTCTCTCTCTTTTTGATTGAACAATTCTTTCTAAGATATTTTTTACATTGTAATTATGCTTGTTTATTCCATTAATTTTATATAATCGTTTTTCCCTCATGAAAATTGCCCTATGTGTGGAATTCAGCATGCTGGCTATCCGTAAAAGACGTAGAAGACCTCAGCAGGATGCTGAAGATAACATCATATTTGAAACTGAAAAGCCTGGTCTTCAAGAGCAGTACATCAGCAAATATAAAGGCAAGACAATTCAAATATAAGTACTTTGGATTACTTTTGTATTGCAGCTGAACTGTTGAATTAGTAAAATGTTAGTACATTTCAGATATTTCCATTTTACTTATTAAATGAGATTGCAGACACCCTGTAACAGTAATCAAAATAATGTTTTTTCTGCTTTAGGCCGTGGCGTTTTCACCACTGAATCTTTCTGCAGAGGAGACTTTGTTCTTGAATACAGAGGTGAACTTCTGAGTTCAAAGGAGAGTCTTGAACGAACTAAAAACTACACTGAAACTGAGAGCACATTCTTGTTTGATTTTCAGTGGCATGGAAAATATTGGTGGTAAGTACATCAAGAACTGTTGACTTGATGTAGCAGGGAAGCTCAAAGAGATCTTTTTCTTCAAGAGAGTAAAAGGGCCAATTTTACCAATAATGATCATTCTCTCATCATTTACTCATTCTTATTCTATCTGACTCCCAATTTAAGTCATCATTCCCTATAAATCTTTATTAATGAATAACTCCTTTCACATTTGAAATGTAGAGTGCTCTGCACATGTGTCAAGTGCAAACAACCGTAAACCAGCTTCTCTCATGAACTACAGCGGAGGATTTATAGAGAATAATGACATATTTGGGTTGAATTCTCACCCAAAGCTAATTTTATCACTTCAGAAGACATGGACTAAACACTTGAGAGGTACAGGTGCATCTAAAAAAATGTGAATATCATGGAAAAGTTAAAAATTGGAACTTTCATATATTCTAGATTCCTTACACATGAAATTTTTTTTTTTGGTTTTAATGTTGATAATTACAGCTTACAGCTCATGGAAATAAAAAATCCAGTATCTCAAAATATTAGAATAAAGAATTTATAATACAGAAATGTCAACCTTCTGAAAAGTATTTTAATTTATGCACTCAATACTTGGTCAGGGCTCTTTTTGCACAAATTATTGCATCAATGTGGCGTGGCATGGAGGCAATCTGTCTGTGGCACTGCCGAGGTGTTCTGGAAGCACAGGATGCTTTGATAGCGGCCATCAGCTTGTCTGTATTGTTGGGCACAGTAATACCATTGTTAGAAAACCAGTTACTTGTAGTTCTGGCTCTGTGGGCAGGTGCCAAGTCCTGCTGGAAAAGGAAATCAGCATCTCCAAAAACCTTGTCAGCAGATGGAAGCATGAATTGCTCTAAAATATCCTGGTAGGCGGCTGAATTGACTCTCGACTTGAGAGAAAACAGTGGACCAACACCAGCAGATGACATGGCACCCCATATCATCACTGACTGTGGAAACTTCACACTGGCCTCTCCACTGAGCAACGGTCCAGTTCTTCTCCTTTAACCCAGGTAAGGCGGTTCTGGCGTTGTCTCTGGTCTTGGAATGGAACAGCACTCATTCAGCAATGACCTTCTGTGGCTTACCCTCCTAGTGGAGGATGTCAATGAGTGTCGTCTGGACAACTGTCAAGTCACCAGTCTTCCCCATGATTGTGGTTGTGTGTACTGAACCAGGCGGAGATTAAAGGCTCGGGAAACCTTTGCAGGTGTTTTGAGTTAATTAGCTGATTAAAACTCTTCTCAGGTTGATATTTCTGTATTATAAATTCTGTATTCTAATATATTGAGATACTGGATTTTTTATTTCTATGAGCTGTAAGCAGTAATCATCAAGATTGCAACAATAATTTTTTATGTGAAATGAATCTAGAATATAGAAAGTTCCACTTTTGAATGAATTTTCCACAATATTAAATTTTTTGAGCAGCTGTATGTTTTCCCTTTATAACCTTTTTGAGCTTGAAAGCTTTGGACTCCATTGGCTTACATTGTAAGGACCAAAACACGTCAAAAATGATTACCACAGGAGACAGAAAGTCATATGAGGGCGAGTAAATGATGAGAGAATTATAGTGAACTGTGCCTTTAATATAAAACAGACTGTAGATGTGAAAAACACTTCTGTATATGTCTTGCATACATTTAATGGTAAGTGTGTGTGTTTATATAGTATGGATGCATCCAAGGAAGACAAGTCCCTGGGAAGACTTGTCAGCGATGAGCACAAAAATCCAACTTGCAAAATGAGAACTGTTGAAGTGAAGAAAAAGCCTCATCTTTGTCTATTTGCTGTACGAGACATTTTACCAGGTGAAGAAATCACTTACAACTATGGCGACTCGGACTGGCCGTGGAGAGCCAAGGTACCATAAAGAAAATGCTAGAATTCATAAGCAGCAATATATGATGCCTTTTTCCTGTCATTAATTGCTAATGTGTTTTGCGGTCTCATATTTCTCCAGTCTTTAAATGAACCGTCAACAGAATCCAGTGATGTAAAATCAGTCAGCAGTTTGGGCCCACAGAAATCGGTAAGTACAGTTAATTCTGCTTCACTCCTTGTAATGACAAAATGGGTAATTTTGAAGCTTAGAGGCCGGATTTTACAATGCATTAAAACAATATAACTAACTCTTAAAGGAGTAGTTTACCCTAAAATAACAATTCTTTCATTATATTCATGCCATCACAGATGAATATGACTTTCTTTCTTCAGCAGAACACAAATAAAGATTTTTAGAAGAATATCTCAGCTCTGTAGGTCCGTTACAATGCAAGTCAACAGGTACCAAATTTTGATAGTCCCAATGTAATCGACACAACTGCAGTCCGGCCATTAATGTCTTCCCAAGCTAAATTAATGATGTTTATAAGAAAATAACAGAATTAAAAGTTATGATAATCTTCACTTCTGGTCACATTCTTCCCTTCCACGACGCTTAATGTAAGTGTTAACAAGTCAAGTGAGAAGTGATACCAAATTTCTTTGACTTGTCCTCACTTTTCCCTCAACTATACCAGAGCAGTGCTTACCAAAAATAAAACAACTTCGTTAAATTAACAAAACATACATCTTACCTTTTGGCTCACCTCAGTGATGCTTAAATGTCTTTAGGTGCCACAGTTTTTAACATTGACAATGTATATTTTACTCTTGGCTTAAGCTAAATACCTCTTTTATATCTACAGCAGCGGTTTCAATCAAGAATGTCAAAGTTGCGACAACATCATGAAGATTGTTATAATCGCTTTAAAAGAGCAGAGACTGAGAGGAATGAGAGTGAAAAGAAACATCTCAAGCTATTGCATGATCAGGTCACTAAACAGCTGTCACAAAAGATTGCTCGGTGAGTAATATATATGAACACAGACGCATCACAAATAATTAACACCTCAATTTCTTTACAGGTGCTTTTTGGTACTTTTGAGCCTTTCATTTAGTCCATATGATATTACTTCTGATTATGTTTTCCAGCTGTCCCCGTCACCCACTGAAGTATGCACATCTGATACACCATCACATTCACCACTTAATGTGCCGCAATCCTCATCACCTTTGCCCTGTGCTGCATCCACCGCAGGGAATGGCTTATCACAGGAACCTGAGCCTGTCTCATTAAGGGAGGTGGGGTATACACATTTAGTAGACAATCTGTGGATGTCAGCCATACCAGTTTAGCTTCTGGTACATGCACATTAATTTGTGTTTGTTTTATGCTTGGGTAATGCAGTTACTGCCTCCTAAAAATGAAATAGAACTCAATTTAAACAACTTTTAACATTTATGTACCCCCACCACCTGCAACCACACATACATTCCAGTGGTCAAACATAAAATAACAACAGACACGCATATAAACAAACAGTCCAAATAAAATACTTGATGACTTAAAAACATATACAATTAACCAACATACCCCACCTGCCCACATCCCTCAAATTTTTTTTTAAATGGTCAAAATTAACTCTGAATTAACTGAATCACATAAATTTGCTGGGAATAAAATACCCAAATACTAAATGCCCTGTTTGGGCCACTGAAAGATGTCAGATGAAAAGCTGTTTACGGGCAGTATGCTGTCAGAGCCAAAGTTTCAGATTTAGACCAGTTAAATAGAATTTAGACCCCAGAGCCTTGCCTGTAGGTAAGGGCTTAATTACCTCGCCAAGCTCCTCCAAGTTTATCTCCAGAATCAATAAAAAATGTTTGCTCAGTCAACAGTTTAGGGAGATCTAATGGTTCCACAAAATTTCTAATATCTTCATCAGTAGGCGAAAACATGGAACTATAAAGATCAAGATAGATTTCTTTAAAAGTATTATTAATATCAATGGTAAATATTTCACCAGCAGCAGATTTAATTGAGGGAATGGTAGAAAAAGACTCTTTCCTTTATATATCTAGCCAAAAGCTTCCCTGCTTTGTCCCCGACTCAAAGTATGACAAAATAGTATTATATCTGTATTTCAATCGGGTCAATTCTCTGAGGCCATCAGGCGACATTTGGCGCTTCAGCTCTGCCTCGGCACTTTTAATATTCCCCTCAACTCCACGAGTTCTCATGCTTTGGATTTTTTGATGAATGAGGCATACTGTATGATCCGACCCCTAAGAAATGCCTTAAGTGTCTACAAGCCACGCCCACAGAAGATAATGAGGACCAGTTGGACTCCATATAAACAATGATTTCGGACTTTAAAATTAGTTGGAACTCAGAATTTTGCAAAAGGAAACATTAAAACACCAACTATATTCTTTTTTTTTTTTCTCTCTGTATGTGGCAACACCTTTAAACTCACCAGAGTGTGATCAGAGACTAAGATGTATAGTCCCTACCATATGGATTCAAATGTATAGACCCTACCATATGGGTTCAAAAGTCTCCAAATATCTGTAAGACCAAGATTTGTACACATCCTCTGAAGCGTAGATGTTGCTCTAGGGGACTTACACACTTTTCCTTTACTATGATCAAGGACTGAATCCATCAATAGATTAAAGTCTCCTCCCAACATTATATTGTTATAATGCACATTGTTATGTGCAGAAATATTAGCCAAAATCAACCTTTGCCCTGAATTTCAAAAAAAAAATAATGACTCTAATTTAACTTTAATCCGTTGGAGACATTTGAATTGTAGATGTTTACTTATCAATGTAATGACTCCCCTGCTCTTACTCGAGCCAGCACTAAAGAAAACATGTCCATCCCATATCTTCCCAAAATGTTCAGCTTCCTGCAGAAAACTTGTGTTTCTTTAAGAAACACTATATCCTATTTCTTACGTTTTTAAGAAAATAAATAACCTTCCTTCTTTTTATGGGGTGTCCCAACCATTCACATTCCATGTGGAGAGTGACAATCCACTCATATTAGTATTTGACATTAACATAGTAGAGAAATTAGATAAAAATGTAATTATAAAGACCACATTCCACATTGGTGCAACAATCAACCCCGAACTTTCCCCAGCAAAAAAAAGAAAAACATGTGCATTAACCCTGCGCACAACATCACCAATTGGTGTCCATCCCTCTAAACTCAAACAGTCCATGTACGCCTCACGATAGTCCCTGCGACAAACTTGCCATCAGATTGCTCAAGTCCGGTGCTTCCACACAATTTTTTTAAACAGAATTACACATCAGAAGATCATCTATAAAACAAACTCCAGCCCATAAGCGGAATAAACACACAAAAAAAGTGTAGATTCATCCACTTAATTGTCTTGAAGGTCTGGGCCTGCACAAAACAAGCTCCAGCAGCTAGCGGAACCTGCACAAAGCATCTATTCAGTTCTTTGTGCAGTCAAACTCACTCCAATGTCCTGTAAGAAATATTCCACAAAACAAACTCCAGCCAACTTGAGGCATAAGCACCTAAAACAAGCAGATTCATCCACATGGCTTACTCCAATGTCTTTATGTAGGACAATGCTTGCTGTGACATGTAAATAGTATGCAGACATCCTTAGTATCTGTTCTCAATTTGGCCAGGAATATCAGTGCAAAAGTGATCATCCGTTGATGTCATCCGCTGATTCTATTTAGAGAACATGTCGAGCAATCAACAGAGCAATGAAAATTGACACAGCCTGTCTCTAAAATCCGAAATGATTTTAATTGTTTAATTTTCGATTAGCACGTTTTTAAAATCATGGTAAATGGGATACTGTTTAAAATATTTGGAAACTACCCAGCTCTATTCATCGATATACAATTAAATCATCCTATAAACCAGCCCTAGTGAGAACATGAGAAAGCGGCACATTTTTATATAAAAATACATTCCTCTTGCGAATGATCAAATTCAATGCTGTCCGCATTTTGTGTGTTCATCTTTCTGCATGTTTGTCTGTCAGTGCAACCAGGTGAAGCATTAGATATTTACATACAATGATATTAACAATATAAAAAAATCTCCACCAGTTGACACTTTATTTCTATATAAATATATACAGTATATCGTGGAGATGAAACGGCCACCCAGTCTTAATATCTCTATTAAGATAAGTCACTATTATTACATAAATGTCCAACCATAATTATTTGATAAAAATTTTTGTGCACTCAAATTCCAATCACATATTACTCTCCAAAGAAGGGCATTTTAGATTATTAGAGAAATTATGTGAGAGGTGCGTGACATGCTATGCAGCATTTTTAATGCTTGTATGATAACCTGAAAGAGTGTCTTGCTTGTCATTACACTTAAGTAACCACAGTACAATGCTAATTAGATTTACAGAAACCACATAATGCCCATAGACTACTAACACCTTATCTTATTTAAAAGTTCACTCCCCTTATTTGAGCACTGAAACTTACTGAAATTGTACATCCTTATTTTCATCATGTGTTGTTCTCTTTTCAGTACTCATGGAAAGCCCTCAGTGATTCAGATGTTACAGACTACAGCGATGTTGACTATGTACCCAAGAGCAGCTCAGGCGAATCAGATGATAGTGCTTCTGGATATAGCATGGTTGAAAGTAGCTTAGATGAAGCTAATGAAAAGACTTCTGGAAAAGGTATGGTCAAAAGTTCTCTGAAAAATCCAACTTCACCTTTTTCACAAAGCTATAAAGATACAAGCAGTTCATCAGACACAGGCGTGACAACACCATCACCAAATGCTAAAGTGCAATGCAAAACCAAAGAGACAGACCCCTCTTCTGAAGATAGGTCTTTTATTCAATCAATGCCATCACCTGTGCAGGATCGCAAGTCATATAAGAAGCAGTATTGTCTTTATTGCTCTAAGCCTTTTTCAAAAATGGCAAGACACCTTGAATCTGTCCATCGCAATGAAGTGGGCGTTGCAAAGGCAGTTGCGTTTCCAAAACATTCTAAAGAGAAGCGAATCAGTTAAACCTCCTTAGAAAAAGGGGCAACTTTGCCCACAACACAGATGTGGCAAGAAATGGACATGGAGAGATGGTTGCCTGCTACCGTCCAAAGAGAACAAAAAAGCCAAGGATTTCATTCACTGTGTTTACTGCCAAGGGCTTTACAACAAAGCGTAGCCTTTGGAAACATTTAAAGAACTGTCCTCTGAAACCTAAAGATGATGAATCCAAGGGCAGGAAAAGAGTCCGATCACTCTGCGCTCTGAAAACTCCAGTTGGTTTAGAAGTGAGCAAAGGTTTAAAGAATATACTTTCCATTATGAACTATGATGAAGTTTCCCGTGTTGTTCACTCTGACTGCTGCATCATGCAACTGGGGGAGCACATGTTTAATAGGATGGGATCTGATGTTAATAAACATGACTACATCAGACAGAAGATGAGAGAAGTTGGCAGACTTCTTCTTGAAGCAAGGAAGATTACTCGGCTAAGATCTATGGTGGACTTCATCATTCCAGCAAATTTCAAACAAGTCATTTCAGCTGTTAAAGTTGTATCTGGCTATGATGAAGAGAAAAACTGCTACCGCATTCCCTCTCTAGCTCTCAAACTTGGTCATTCTTTAAACAAGATCTGTAGTATTGTTGAGAGCAATGCCATGATGTACGGAGACCATCAGCGTGCTGAGTGTGCTCGAGACTTCAGAAAAATACACCAGGCAAGATGGAGCGAATACATTTCTGCTGGTGCTTTAACTACTTTAAAAGAAGCCAAGTGGAACACGCCTCAGATCATTCCTTTCACTCAAGATGTCAAAGTTCTGCATGCACATCTGGAAAAGAAACACAAACAGTTCCTAAGCAAGCTCAGAAACTGCCCATCGGCAAAAAGCTATTCAGCTCTTGCTAAGGTCACATTGGCGCAAGTCATCCTGTTCAACAGAAGAAGAGAAGGTGAGGTATCACGAATGCTTTTGGCAGCTTTTAAAAGCAGGGATTCTTCTGAGCTACATGAAGACCTAGCGATCTGTCTTTCGGAGTTCGAGAGAAAGTTGTGTCTGCACTTCACCCGAGTTGAGATCCGTGGTAAGCGAGGGAGAAAGGTTCCTGTGCTTCTCAAGCCTTCAATGGTTTCTGCCATGGAGCTGCTTGTTGAAACACGTGAGGTTTGTGAAGTCCCAGCTGAGAATCCTTTTCTGTTTGCCAGATCAGGAGCAATGCCTGCATACCGAGGAGGAGAGTGCATTTACAGAGCTGCTCAGGAATGTGGCATAAAGAATCCAGAAGCACTGTCATCAACTAAGCTGAGGAAACACATAGCAACCATGTCAAAAATCTTGAACCTTGATGAGAACGAAGCAGATCAATTGGCTGATTTCCTCGGTCATGATATCAGAATCCACAGACAATATTACACGCTTACGGAGGGCGCTGCAGCTGGCAAAGATGAGCAAGGTCTTGTTAGCAATGGAAAGGGAACACTCTCAGACTTCAAAGGAAAGGCGGCTTGATGAGATTGAAATTGACCCAAATGGTATGAGCATGCTTGCATGTCTATGCTAATATTTTTGTCTATGCAAGTTTTTGACAGAAAATGTAAGAAAAAAAATTACATTTGAAAGTATGATGCTATGATGATATTATATTTTCATTCATCAATGCTTTCTTTTAGAACAATTTGAACCCCTCGTTAATGATATGTCAAGTGATGAGGAGGATTGCAGCGACCCATCTCAGTCAGCATCCCCAGAAGAGGCGGCTCAACTGTCTGGATCACAAAAGGATCAAAGTAAGCAAAGTTTTAACCAATCATTTAATCACCAAGAATTACTTTTATATTAACTAAAGACAACAATCAGGGAGGCCAGTTCGGAAGTAAAAAGGTTGTTTTATATCTTGGGGTATGCCTCTGGGCTTTCTTTAGAGAAAATAGACTGCAAGTTTAAAGAAAGTAAATGATTTAAATGTACATTCAGTAAGGTTTCAGCTGTTTTGCTGGCTTTTGTTAGAGCTTCTATATTTTCACACATCTTTTTTTTATGTAATTACAATTGTATTCATTAATCACAGAACATATGCATAGTATAAAACAATGCTGTTTATAAGAATATGACACAATCTTGTGTTTTTTATTACAACTAGTGCTGTCGGTCAATTAAAAGTTTTAATCGTGATGAATCACATAATTTTACATCATTAATCATGAATAATCACTGATTTTGAAAGTGCTAAAATTTTACCTTTTAAATTGAAATTAATTTTAAAATGTATAATGGGAAAGATCAGGGCTGTGTTTCCCAAAAAGAGCATTGGTGCCTACAGTATTTCTGATCTATCCCAGAGATCACAAAGTTGTCTTTTGTTCCAAATTGCATGCAGGTCACTTACAATATACATTCAGGTCCATAAATATTGGGACATCGACACAATTCAAATCTTTTTGGCTCTATACACCACCACAATGGATTTGAAATGAAACGAACAAGATGTGCTTTAACTGCAGACTTTCAGCTTTAATTTGAGGGTATTTACATCCAAATCAGGTGAGCGGTGTAGGAATTACTACAGTTTGTATATGTGCCTCCCACTTTTAAGGGACCAAAAGTAATGGGACAATTGGCTACTCAGCTGTTCCATGGCCAGGTGTGTGTTATTCCCTCATTATCCCATTTACAAGGAGCAGATAAAAGGTCAGAGTTCATTTCAAGTGTGCTATTTGCATTTGGAATCTGTTGCTGTCAACTCTCACTATAAGAGCCAAAGAGCTGTCACTATCAGTGAAGCAAGCCATCATTAGGCTGAAAAATCAAAACAAACCCATCAGAGAGATAGCAAAAACATTAGGTGTGGCCAAATCAACTGTTTGGAATATTCTTAAAAGAAAGAACACACCGGTGAGCTCAGCAACACCAAAAGACCCGGAAGACCACGGAAAACAACTGTGGTGGATGACCGAAGAATTCTTTCCCAGGTGAAGAAAACACCCTTCACAACAGTTGGCCAGATCAAGAACACTCTCCAGGAGGTATGTGTATGTGTGTCAAAGTCAACAATCAAGAAGACTTCACCAGAGTGAATACAGTGGGTTCACCACAAGATGTAAACCATTGGTGAGCCTCAAAAACAGGAAGGCCAGATTAGAGTTTGCAAACAACATCTAAAAAAGCCTTCACAGTTCTGGAACAACATCCTATGGACAGATGAGACAAAGAACAACTTGTACCAGAGTGATGGGAAGAGAAGAGTATGGAGAAGGAAAGGAACTGCTCATGATCCAAAGCATACCACCTCATCAGTGAAGCATGGTGGTGGTAGTGTCATGGCGTCGGCATGTATGGCTGCCAATGGAACTGGTTCTCTTGTATTTATTGACGATGTGACTGCTGACAAAAGCAGCAGGATGAATTCTGAAGTGTTTAGGACAATATTATCTGCTCATATTCAGCCAAATGCTTCAGAACTCATTGGACGAGCTTCACAGTACAGATGGACAATGACCAGAAGCGTACTGCGAAAGCAACCAAAGAGTTTTTCAAGGGAAAGAAGTGGAGTGTTATGCAATGGCCAAGTCAGTCACCTGACCTGAATCCGATTGAGCATGCATTTCACTTGCTGAAGACAAAACTGAAGGGAAAATGCCCCAAGAACAAGCAGGAACTGAAGACAGTTGCAGTAGAGGCCTGGCAGAGCATCACCAGGGATGAAACCCAGCGTCTGGTGATGTCTATGCGTTCCAGACTTCAGGCTGTAATTGACTGCAAAGGATTTGCAACCAAGTATTAAAAAGTGAAAGTTTGATTTATGATTGTTAATCTGTCCCATTACTTTTGGTCCCTCAAAAGTGGGAGGCACATATGCACACTGTTGTAATTCCTACACCGCTCACCTGATAAATACCCTCAGATTAAAGCTGAAAGTCTGCAGTTAAAGCACATCTTGTTCGTTTCATTTCAAATCCATTGTGGTGGTGTATAGAGCCAAACAGATTCGAATTGTGTCCATGTCCCAATATTTATGGACCTGACTGTATTTATTTATGCCATTTACGATTGATATCAAAATGCAATTATTTGTATTTGCTTTGTAAAATAAATGAATATAGTTAATTTCAGCATATTGTGGGATATTCTGAATGAGTCTATTTTTATTTTTTGATCCAATTGTTGTGACTTCATTCAATGTGGGAATTGTGTAAGAAAAAGTCATCATGAAAGTTAAAGTATTAAAATAATGTAATTTTTGCAAGCCCTTGATATATCAATAAATTAAATGTATTATGCAGTCCTAAAATGGGCATTAAATCTCTTTAACACTCATCCTCCACAATATTAATCAGTTGGAAGTATATAGCTTTCTTTTTGGTTTTGCACAGCAACCATACAGCCACGTTCATGAATATGTGCACTATTATGCAAATGAAAGGGTAAATAGCGGTTAACATATGCTCATGAATTGCCACAAGGAACTTGCATCATTATAACCAATATAAACTGCAATGACTCAAACTTAGTGTTTCAAAAAAGCATACACCACTTGTAAAGAGTATTATTAAAAAACCTTGTGTGTATTAACCCACATTCACACCTGTGGAAAGGCAGGAAAAAACTGAAAGTAACATTGGATTGGTGGCGTCATCTAGCGCCACACAACATAAACGTCATTATAAAAGTCCTCCCAGTATACACACTGGGACATCAGAACACTAACGGTAAATGCATTACTCACGATTAAGAACAATTTACTAATTAATCCCATACGGTAGCGTGATAATTTTGTTTGTCATTTTTAATTACAACATTACCAGGAGAGAAACAGCACCTTTAGCAGAAGATTAATATTATTGTGTTAATACTATTATGTGATCATAGGCAGCCTCACCTTATTCTCAGCTGTTTATCGAAAACTGCACTCCTGTCAGATCGTCAAAGAATAGCACAAATATTACTAACTGCCATTGGCCATTTGGGCCCCATCCTCACTCGACACAAACTCTTTCAAACACACATCATGTAGGTGACTGATTTTGGTTTCAAAGCTGGGAATTTTCCTGAAATGTAAGCAGTTGGCATCCCTGAGCAATAAGCATCTGAGGGCTTTTCACATTTTCTAATAATCTACAGATTACAATATGTCATGATTGGTTCTGATTTAAAACTTTATTTCCTTATTTTTTCAGGTTCTTTAAAGGCTCCAAAAAGAAAATGGGAGGACATTGAGGTAAAAGCAATAGAAAGGCACATGATGAGGTTCATCAAGACATGCAAAGTTCCTGGTAAGCAAGACTGTGAAAGATGCATTGAAGCAGAGCCAGAGGCTTTGAAGGAGCGAACATGGACTGGCCTGAAAAACTATGTGTGAAACAGGATCACAACTCTCAAAAAAAAGGGTGCTTTGTAGCCGTGTAGAAGTAAAATGACTTTTCAATATTCAGCACTTTTTTGAATTTTGTTTCATAAGCTGTTCACCACTATGTGTTTAACACTTTTTCATTTTCTCTTGAAAAAACAGTTGTTAAAAGTAGAAGTGAAAGGGATGAAGAGGGAGGAGTGAAAGTGAAGTAGGCGGAAAAGAGGGAGGAGTGAAAGTGAAGTAGGCGGAAAGAGGGAGGAGTGAAGTAGAGTGAAAGGGAGGTGAAAGTGAAGTAGACAAAGAGGGAGGAGTGAAAGTGAAGTAGACGAAAAGAGGGAGGAGTGAAAGTGAAGTAGACGAAAAGAGGGAGGAGTGAAAGTGAAGTAGACGGAAAAGAGGGAGGAGTGAAAGTGAAGTAGATGAAAAGAGGGAGGAGTGAAAGTGAAGTAGACGAAAAGAGGGAGGAGTGAAAGTGAAGTAGACGAAAAGAGGGAGGAGTGAAAGTGAAGTAGACGAAAAGAGGGAGGAGTGAAAGTGAAGTAGAGGAAAAGAGGGAGGAGTGAAAGTGAAGTAGAGGAAAAGAGGGAGGAGTGAAAGTGAAGTAGAGGAAAAGAGGGAGGAGTGAAAGTGAAGTAGACGAAAGAGGAGGTGAAAGTGAAGTAGACGAAAAGAGGGAGGTGAAAGTGAAGTAGAGGAAAAGATGGAGGAGTGAAAGTGAAGTAGAGGAAAAGAGGGAGGAGTGAAAGTGAAGTAGAGGAAAAGAGGGAGGAGTGAAAGTGAAGTAGAGCGAAAAGAGGGAGGAGTGAAAGTGAAGTAGAGGAAAAGATGGAGGAGTGAAAGTGAAGTAGAGGAAAAGAGGGAGGTGAAAGTGAAGTAGAGGAAAAGGGAGGTGAAAGTGAGTAGAGGAAAGAGGGAGGTGAAAGTGAAGTAGAGGAAAAGAGGGAGGAGTGAAAGTGAAGTAGACGAAAAGAGGGAGGAGTGAAAGTGAAGTAGACAAAAAGAGGGAGGAGTGAAAGTGAAGTAGAGGAAAAGAGGGAGGAGTGAAAGTGAAGTAGACGAAAAGAGGGAGGAGTGAAAGTGAAGTAGAGGAAAAGAGGGAGGAGTGAAAGTGAAGTAGAGGAAAAGAGGGAGGAGTGAAAGTGAAGTAGACGAAAAGATGGAGGAGTGAAAGTGAAGTAGAGGAAAAGAGGGAGGAGTGAAAGTGAAGTAGAGGAAAAGAGGGAGGAGTGAAAGTGAAGTAGAGGAAAAGAGGGAGGAGTGAAAGTGAAGTAGAGGAAAGAGGGAGGAGTGAAAGTGAAGTAGAGGAAAGAGGGAGGAGTGAAAGTGAAGTAGAGGAAAAGAGGGAGGAGTGAAAGTGAAGTAGACAAAAGATGGAGGAGTGAAAGTGAAGTAGAGGAAAAGAGGGAGGAGTGAAAGTGAAGTAGAGGAAAAGAGGGAGGAGTGAAAGTGAAGTAGAGGAAAGAGGGAGGAGTGAAAGTGAAGTAGAGGAAAAGAGGGAGGAGTGAAAGTGAAGTAGAGGAAAAGAGGGAGGAGTGAAAGTGAAGTAGACAAAAAGATGGAGGAGTGAAAGTGAAGTAGAGGAAAAGAGGGAGGAATGAAGATATAGTTAATTGTTTAGGCCAAGGTTCTCGATCTCGTTATATATTATATTTTATCTTCTACAATGTGTTCACTGCTCTTTCAACATCTTGGCATTTCTTAGGATTAAGAGAATGATTGTGCATGCAGTGCATTTGCATGTAATATTCTTTGCAACATCCTGTCAATGTTATATATTGCAAAGTCAATTTAAAAAAGTTTGCTTGTACAATACAGTGTGGTGTGTTTTTCTATCCTCAATTGTTTGTATATCAGTATCAGAGTCCCCAAAGAGTCATTCAAGACGAGTTTGTTAACGTCGGAGTCCTCAAAGTGTCTATTAATTGGAGTGTGTGTAGCGTCTGAGTCCTAGAAGAGTCTATTAAGTGGAGTGTGTGTAGCGTCTGAGTCCTCGAAGTGTCTATTAAGTGGAGTGTGTGTAGCGTCTGAGTCCTCGAAGTGTCTATTAATTGGAGTGTGTGTAGCGTCTGAGTCCTCGAAGTGTCTATTAATTGGAGTGTGTGTAGCGTCTGAGTCCTCGAAGTGTCTATTAATTGGAGTGTGTGTAGCGTCTGAGTCCTCGAAGTGTCTATTAATTGGAGTGTGTGTAGCGTCTGAGTCCTCGAAGTGTCTATTAAGTGGAGTGTGTGTAGCGTCTGAGTCCTCGAAGTGTCTATTAATTGGAGTGTGTGTAGCGTCTGAGTCCTCGAAGTGTCTATTAATTGGAGTGTGTGTAGCGTCTGAGTCCTCGAAGTGTCTATTAAGTGGAGTGTGTGTAGCGTCTGAGTCCTCGAAGTGACATTAAGTGGAGTGTGTGTAGCGTCTGAGTCCTAGAAGTGTCTATTAATTGGAGTGTGTGTAGCGTCTGAGTCCTAGAAGTGTCTATTAATTGGAGTGTGTGTAGCGTCTGAGTCCTCGAAGTGTCTATTAAGTGGAGTGTGTGTAGCGTCTGAGTCCTCGAAGTGTCTATTAATTGGAGTGTGTGTAGCGTCTGAGTCCTCGAAGTGTCTATTAAGTGGAGTGTGTGTAGCGTCTGAGTCCTCGAAGTGTCTATTAATTGGAGTGTGTGTAGCGTCCGAGTCCTCGAAGTGACATTAATTGGAGTGTGTGTAGCGTCTGAGTCCTCGAAGTGTCTATTAAGTGGAGTGTGTGTAGCGTCTGAGTCCTCGAAATGTCTATTAAGTGGAGTGTGTGTAGCGTCTGAGTCCTCGAAGTGTCTATTAATTGGAGTGTGTGTAGCGTCTGAGTCCTCGAAATGTCTATTAAGTGGAGTGTGTGTAGCGTCTGAGTCCTCGAAATGTCTATTAAGTGGAGTGTGTGTAGCGTCTGAGTCCTCGAAATGTCTATTAAGTGGAGTGTGTGTGTAACGCTGGAGTCCGCTATAGTGTCGGTTTTGAGGGCTTTTACACTGGCAGTTTAGGATGGCATGAAAAGTTGTTAATGTGTCATGCGGACAGGTTTGGGGAGAAACGGAATACATGTAATGGGATTACGTATTTAAAATACAAAATATTAGTAATATTAGTTTTCCACTTTGTAGATCAAAGAGATTAATTTGCATTTTATTGTCATTTGTTTCTTTTAATATTCAGTGCTTTCAGATGGAAGGAATATTTATCCATATAAATGTGATCTTGTTTTAGAAACAACACTGCATAAGATATTTCAGTTTTTCAGAGAATGTATTTTTAACATGTGTATTTTGAGTTTTTATAGTCAAAACAAGTGAAAAAAAATCTACCAGTGCTGAAGTAATCCAAAGTATTTTGAATAAATTACTGACCTTGAGTAATCTAATGGTACATGTTACAAATTACATTTTCCAGCCTGTATTCTGTAATCTGTAGTGGAATACATTTCAAAGTAATCCTCCCAACCATGACATCAGCACTACCTGCAGGAGGTGGTTGGAGTTCGGTGTCAATAGATCTGTGGCATGAGTCACATGAGTGACACAGCAACCTGTACTTGGGGATGCACTTAGAAGTAAAATAACTAGCACATAAGTTTTTGCTGATTCAAGCACGATGACATCATCAGTTGGTTGCAATATTGGTTCTCACTGCTGAATTTGGTTCAAACCATTTTTTTTTCTTAAGGTTATACAGCAATTCAAGTTAATAGTGAGAAGAATTGTGGCTTGCCTGTCTAATTGTGGCATCTCAAAAGTCCAAATAAAAATTCAGTTGTCTAATCCTCAACCATGAAGAAACTGATATTTTACTTTCTAACAATGATATCTCTGTGCTGGCTTGTACATTTCTTGTCAATATGAGAACTTTGCATTGAAGCATGTTTCTGCCTACTTGGAATAAATTTTTTGTAGCATTTTCACCCTCTAATATTATTTAATTATCAAGTCCTAAAAGTTTGACTTGATCAGAGTTTGTGTATCACCACAAAGTCCTAAAAGTTTGACTTGATCAGAGTTTGTGTATGTCCCTAAAAGTGACATAAAAAATACTGTCCCTAAAGTGAAGGTAATTTGTCAGGTCTTTAAGGAAAGGTTTTATTGAAAATATCAAGTGATATTTGTAATGAGAGCATCTCCTGAAGTGCAGTCATGTTTTTCTTTTGTCTCTAGACCCTCTAGAAAGGGGTGTCCCCAAAGTTAGGGTATTCTGTCATACGACCTCATTTTGTGGTTAAGTAGGTATGTGTGTGTGTGTGTGTGTGACCCAAGCTGATGGTAAACCAAACCGGAAACTGAACCCTTGTGCTTTCATTGAACAAAACCTCAAATACCAAATCCAATTTATCATACAGCCAATTATATACAATCGATTTTATGCCTCATTCATGATTTTCTCCTGTGGGTCTGTGGTCTCAATGATGGTGGGTTCCACAAAATATCCTGTTTTGTCATCACAGTTTCCCCCAGCGATGATCTTCAGATGCGGAGAAGATTTGGCGTGTTCCAGCCAACCCTTGATCCTGGAGAAGGACTTTTGAGTGGAAAGACATTCAGCAGATAAGTCACTGTTTAATTACTTGGAAAGGATCAAAATATAGTGCATTTACATTCATCAGTGTGGTTATCGGATAAAAATAAGGTTGGTTTATACCTTGTCATCAATAACTGCTGAGAAGAAAGTGCTGAAATCTTCAACAGGCTGTGAAGTGAAGCAAATAAACTTATAATTTGTCAAGATTATTCATTACCATTGCAGCACTCGCTATGGTTGGAAAAGCACAGCTTTTACCATTTCTACAGAATGCATACTGTACACAGTGTTGAGGAAGATATTTTGAAACTGCAGCGGCACAACTCACAATTTAAAGTAGTAGTTTAAGTTACTCTTGTAGTTAGCTGCATTACACGCCAATAACAAAAAGCAGCTAACTACATTGAAGCTACATGAGGATGGAATATATTTTTAAATATATATATCTTCCCAATGACAGAATTTATGATTTTAAGCTGAAGTGTGCCATTTCGGAAATACTGGCGTCATCAAGCGGGGCTGCAAAAATGATCATCGTTTTCAAACAGATTTCCAAATTCAGCTTCCGTCTGCCCTGGTCAAACAAACAAGCTTGAATTCCCCTTTCATTTCCAGTGTGATAAAAAGAACCACAATTTTTCTTTTTTTTCACTTTTTTTTACGGACGTAAAATTAAAGATGGTGACGATCACACCTGGAGCCACAAGTTTGAATTCAGGGCATGCTGAGTGACTCCAGTCAGGTCTCCTAAGCAACCAAATTGTCCTGGTTGCTAGGGATGGTAGAGTCACATGGGGTAACCTCCTCGTGGTTGCTATAATGTGGTTCGCTCTCGTGGGGCGCGTGGTGAGTTGTGCGTGGATGCTGCAGTGAATATCGTGAGCATCCACATATGTCTTTGCTGTAACGCACTCAACAAGTCACGTGATAAGATCCGCGGATTGACAACTGAGATTCGTCCTCTACCACCCGGATTGAGTCACTACGCCACCACGAGGACTTAGAGCGCATTGGGAATTGGGCGTTCCAAATTGGGGAGAAAAAGGGAGAAAAAAAAGGGGAGGTTGTCTTACAATGGAAGTCAATGGGACCAATTTTTGGAGAATTTAAAATGCAGAAATGTGAAGCTCATAATTTTATAAAAGAACTTACATTAATTCTTCTGTTTGTGTATTTGAGCCGTTTATATTGTTGTTTTTAACAGTCATTTTAGAATTGTAAGGTTTATGACATGGTAACAAGGTGTAAATAACTTTACACAGAAAAGTTTAGTAAATAATTTTATCACAGTAAAATCATGTTAACACACATATTGTTTATGTGTCTATACTTTTGAAACAGTGAGTATTTTAAAGTTTATGGATTGGCCCCATTGACTTCCATTGCAAGTGCCTCACTGGAACACACATTTGTACTTTTTTTTTTTTTTTTACAATAAAAGGAGACACGAGTCGATATTATTTTTGTAATCAACATTATGCCACAAATGCTGTCAATTATCTTAACTTGTATTGAATATTCCTTTTGAAACACTTGAACACAATGCAGTTTTTGACCACGTTTAGCAGCCATAAAAACATTAAACCTTCTTCTGCTTTTGCCAGTAATTACAAATTAAACTCTTCCACTTACGTTTCCCAGTTTGATCTGTTTGTGCACAGCGAGGAGTTCCTGTTTGATTTGAGGCCACAGTGAGTCTGGTACATACATCCTTGAACAGGCCGAACATTTCTGTCCTCCGTACTCAAACGCAGAGCGGATGGTGCCGGTCACCACGCTACCAACATCTGCCGACTTGTGTACAAAGTGGAAGTTCTTGCCACCACATTCTAAAACATACATATCAAATAAACTCAAATTAAGCATTCATTTGATTTACCATGATCAAATAGTGGAATATCATTAAATAGTAACTACATCTTTATATTTTCTCAGGCAAATGTAAGTGGTATTTGCATGCTTTAGCAAACGCCACTTCTAAGAATTCAAATATTAAAGAAATATGTCCTGATGCAAATGAAAGCGCAAACCTCCAGCAACACGAGGGAAGTTCCGATAGATATCCAGATTCTGGGCCACCTGCTTCCACAATCGCTTAAACGTTCTGGAGGTAATACAGCAAAAAAATATTAAAAACAGAGGCAATGTATAAAACAGGACCACTGAAAGTACAGGGCTAGTGCATACAGAGACTTCCTAAAAAACTAGTAAAACATCAAATTACTAGTAAAATATCAAACAAAGGTTGTTAAAGTCTGCAAATCTAACCCATAGATGTCTTTAAATGTTTTAATTTGAATACTGTTTCTAATACTTAATTGCACATTGACATTAAAGGGACAGTTCACCCAAAAAATTACAATTCTCTCATCATTTACTCGCACTCATGCCATCCCAGATGTGTATGACTTTCTTCAGAACACAAATGAAGATTTTTAGAAGAATATTTCAGCTCTGTAGGTCCATACAATGTAAGTGAATGGGTGCCAAAATGTTGAAGCTCCAAAAAGCACATAAAGGCAGCATAAAAGTAATCTATATGACTCCAGTGGTTTAATCCATGTCTTTAGAAGTGATATGATAGGTGTGGGTGAGAAACAGAACAAATATTTATGTCCTTTTTTACTAGTAATTCTTCTCCCTGCCCATTAGGGGCCGATATGCATGAAGAATGTGAAAGTGATCTGTTTCTCATCCACACCTATCATATCACTTCTGAAGACATAAACCACTGGAGTTGTATGTATTTCTTTAATGTTTCCTTTATGTGGATTTTGGAGCTTCAAAATGTTGGCACCCATTTACTTGCATTGTATGAACCTACAGAGCTGAAATATTTTTCTAGAAATCTTCATTTGTGTTCTGCAGGTGGCTCAGTGGTTGAGGCTCAGGGTTACTGACCAGAAGGTTGGGGGTTCAAGCCCCAGCACCACCAAGATGCCACTCCAGGTTGCTCCGGGGGGATTGTCCCTGTAATAAGTGCACTGTAAGTCGCTTTAGATAAAAGCGTCTGCCAAATGCATACATGTAATGTAAATGTAAATGCATGAGGGCGAGTAAATGATGAGAATTTTACTTTTTGGGTGAACTGTCCCTTTAAGAGAACATAGAAACAGCATAGTTTATAAGTCAAAGTTATCATAGTAATCGTTAATTAAGATTTTAAAGTTCAAATCTAACCATTTTTAGATTAAAAGCATGTAAAACATCCCATGGGTTATTGGGTTTAAACATTGACTTGGCACAGCAATGTCTGAAATAGATTAACCCAGACAGAAGGTTACACTAAAGATCAGGGTAATGCAATCATACGAGTGTTTCTTCAACTTCTGGCACTTTCATGTCCAGGGGGGACGATGTTTATTCAAACAGATTTCAACATTTATCTTTTTGTGACAGATATGAAGGTCTATTTAAATCTGAATTGAAAACTTTTCACCAGGCTTTCATCATTTATTTTTGGTACTTTAAAAAAGACATAGAAGACATTTGAAATGAAAAAAACATTAGAAAGATGCAAATTATTGCATGTTTAAAATAACGATCATCTAAACAAAGAGTGAAATAAACAGAAACCATTTCAATATTAATTTTGTGGAAATTATTTAGACGCTTGAGATGAAATATAGAAAATTCAATGAAATATCACTTTTTTTTAATTGGGTTTCATTTCCAATCAAGCTGTAATTTTACTGTAAAACATGTGGGGAAAACATTTATTAAGCATTTAGGATGCTTAAAATGTTAGCTATGAAATGAGTCTTAGTAAAGCACAATACAGAATTTGAGACGTGCTGAAAATGATACTGTGGTGGGATATTCCAAACACTCACAGTTTGGCATTGTTATTAGGCAAAATTAGAAAATTAGTGAGAGAGTGAAAAGTGTTTTAACAACACTTCTAGAAGTCTACGGTGCTGAAAGTGTCCAGAGTTGAAGAAACACCCATATATGACTGTGTCAACAAGCACCGAACAAGACTTACGGGACACTGCCGGTAAAGTTAATACCAGCCAGATGTTCTGAGGACGTAATGGTGTCTCCGAAAACTGGCCCATCAGCTGGAACAAACTGGATGATGTTGGGTGGCAGTCCAGACTCCCGCAGGATCTTATACACGGCATAGCTGGCAGACATAGCAGTGTCGCTGGGTTTCCACAACACCACGTTTCCCTGGATGTACACATGTGAGGTTGTAAAAATTTGAAATTGTGAAGCAAAGCTCACAAGTGCCGATTGAGTGGGCTATTTTAGTAGGCTTACCATGAGAGCGGGGGTGCCTGCCAGATTTCCACCAATGGCTGTGAAGTTGAAGGGGGAGACAGCGGCTACAAA
Source organism: Xyrauchen texanus (assembly GCF_025860055.1). NCBI lineage: Eukaryota > Metazoa > Chordata > Actinopteri > Cypriniformes > Catostomidae > Xyrauchen > Xyrauchen texanus. The sequence goes on along the minus strand of NC_068314.1, from coordinate 2,902,030 downwards.
TCCCTACAGCACAACAAGACGAGTTATACATGGAGTTATCCCAAGAAATGTGCCATACAATAGCTTTGTGTGAGAAACAGACTGAAATTTTTGTCGTAAGTTAAAAAAAAAAATCTAAAAAAAATCAAACTAGTTATGCCCGAGTTGTGAAAGAATCATTCTTTTGGACCAGATCTTTTCAATAAAGCATGATTCATTGAAAAAAAAAGATGCGTTCATGAATCGGACACATACATTCTGCAAGAGAAGGAACATGAAGTAGACCAAAACAATTAGTACATTTTTTATTCAACTTTTCAATTAAATTGTTCTGATAAGATAATAAATGGATTTCTTTAGAATTAGATAAAGGCAAAAAAAGATCTTTGCCTTATGGTCTCAGATGTTTGCATCAGAGGTACACCAATATATACAGATTAAACGGTGCCGATAGTTTCTTTTCAGCAAACATCTATGCTGTTTTTATTTATTTTTATTCGTCTGTGTTCCTCTGTGGCCAGTGCTGGAGGAAGTCTAGAGGTAAAATTTAAATGAACAAGTCATGGTGATTTGCTGTATCTATATATTTCATCGTTACAATATTCATCCATATATTTATCCTCACTTCAATGCATATTTTGTCATCATTACCTCATCTGGTGAAATATACATATACAAAACCCTTCATCTGATGAAAATGTAGGCAATAAAAAGATTACATTGGTTTATACTTAATATAGAGCATTGTAACACCGCCAAGAGTCTGTAATTTCAAAATAAGAGTCTCTGGTGTGTTTCAGCCTTGTTTATAGTTAAAAGTCAGTGTTACGCACTAAATCTTAATTTTTACTTGTTATTTTTGGGATTCTGGTTGCACAATAAACAGCATCTAGGAATTTTATTCATATTGAACTCTTATAGCCCCTATATATGTGTCCATCACAGTAAGGAAAGAAAACGAAAAACATGTAGCATTCCATAAATCGTATTATAAAAACTATCATCCGATTAACCGCTTATACCTTTCCCACCACCTTAGTTATCGGTGTCGTAAAGACCTCTAGAAGGAACCCACCTCCAATCCACGGAACAGCATGGTGTTGGTACTTCCATCACTGTCCAATGGCTGCTGGTGTTCTAGTTCAGTCGCATGTTTGGCGTTGAACCTGAAGAAGTCGATGAGTTCTGCAGCAGCGTCAATCTCCGCCTGCACCACCGTCTTACCCTGAGACAAAAACCACCATGATCAACATATGCAGGAATACAAATCCTCAGACAAACCTTGTGTCCAAAAAACTAAAAAGTGATTAACATCAAGCCTTCAAATGGAAAGATTCTTTTTTGACGATGTACCTGTCCGATCATGGTCTTGGCCAGAACTTCTGCTCTCTTGGGTCCACTGATGATGTCAGCAGCTTTGAAGAAGATCTGAGCTCGATCTGTGACGGGTTTGAGGTCCCATTCTCTCCGTGCAGCCACAGAAGCCTCAATGGCTTTATTTATCAGCTTCTAAAAACACCAAAAAGACCAAATGATTTAAAATGGACCCCATTCATGAAAATATATGATGTCATGAGATCAAGTGACCTGATAAATAAAACATCAAACACATACAGTATTACCTGACATGGCTTTCATTGCAGTTCTACGTTTGCTTTTTTTTATTAATATTCATAAACAAATTGGGAAAACTTTTTTTTTTAAAGAAATATAACTTTTTTGAAACAGCACTTAATACATACACTTTATCTTAAATCCACACATTAATATATATTTTAACCTAACATTACATTATTAATAGAACTGTATTAACTAGTCATTAAAAGTATTTCCATTCCAATTTACAGAAAATATTATTCCATACCTTATCGGCATAGCAGAACTTAGACACTTTGTGAGAATGGTTGAAGGGCTGTGAGGAACAAAAGCAATTTATTGGAACATGAACAAGATCAGGTCGGGTCAGGACAGGTCAGGACAGGTCAGGGCGATATAGCAGTTAAAACCACATTCCTCTAGAAATATGTCAGCCGGCACAAATGCCCGAGTATTGTCTTTATCACAGTTTTACAAAATGCTGCAGCATGGTACAGAATGTGTATTCTAATCAGAGGTTGCTCTAAAAATAATGATTTTTTAAAAGAATAATTTTTCACTTTTGACACTTTTGTGTTATTTTGCAGTAAATTGTTGCATCAGAATCAGAGCAAAGGCTAAATGTTCAACTAAACACAGAGAAGCTGATTTTAGCTTGGATTGAAAAACAATGAACAGGAGAAAAAAATAGATTCAATATTATTTCTAATAATTACTATGAGTCAAATATATATATATTTTTCAAATGTGTAAAAATAAACATAAAATATTTTTTGAAATCACATAAAAATAAGCATTTCATGATTGTTATAAACTAAAAATGTCAAGAATATCGCAATATACTTTTCTGCTTATATCGCCAAGCCCTTATGGCTTGTCTGTACAATATACAGTTTATTGCCCTGGGACTGTTCCATCAGAGAGCAAAGACCCTTTATCCATTAAACCGAAGGATATGAGCATACTTTGGTCCTGAAAGAAACCCAGAGCAGACGTTTGCACAGACACCAGAGGAATAATCAACTCACAGACAGCTGGTATCGGATATCTTTGGTCCAAACTTCTTCATTTCCAACCACACATGGAATCTCTTCAGTTTTTCCCTTCAGATTGCGCAATGCCTGATATACAAAGTAAACATCAATCAATACTGCTGCTTTAGTGTATTGGACATCTGCATCTGTGTGTGGTTGTGTTGTACCTTCTCCAGTTCTGCTGTCTCTCTACTTCCCTCTTTAAACCCGAGAATGGGCTCATTCTTGACCTCCACAGCTGCACACGAGAACGTCTTGAACCTGCGGAGAAACAAGACCAACAAACCATGATTTGCTTGTTTTGCTGCTGTGCTGTAACAACAAGTTTTAGCTGGATGTTCACAATGAATCAGTAAACATTCCCAATTGCAACTTTATTTCTCGTATTGTGATTTTATATTTCACAGTTTTGAGTTTATATTGCAATTACGACTATTTCTCGTAATTGTAACTTTATTGCAAATGCTACTTTATATCTCGCAATTGCAACATTATACCTCATAATTTTAAGTTTATGTCTTATAATTGCAACTTTATTTCAAAGGTAAGCTAATTCTGACTTTATATCTCATAATTGCGAATTTACATCTTACAATTTTGTGTTTTACAACTTTATTTCTCGTAAATGTGATGATATCTTGCAATTATGAGTTTATGTCACAGTTGCAACAATTTATTTTAATTGTGACTATATCGTAAATGCTACTTTATATCTCGCAACTGAGACCTTATATCTCAATTTCAAGTTTATATCTCATTAACTATTTTAATGGTAGGCTATTTCTGACATTTATCTCACAATTTCAGTGTGCATTTGCCATTTTAAAATCCTCTAAAATATTCCTTGTGGCAATTACAGAGGTAGAATGACGCTCTTTCTTATTGATCTTCCAAAGATCATGTGATAAAAGTACTGGTTTAGTCAATCTTATGGTCACAAGTTCCACTCTAACCATAACTTTCAATGAGTAACTCATGTGAATAGCTGCAAGAACAACCTGTTGTAAATCCATTTTAAAAACGAACAAAAAACACTGTCTATACTTTAACTTTCTCATTACAAACAACGTGATATGAAAAGGACACCTGTTTCAACATGCGTATGGAGTGAAACTGTTCAAAGCTTATTTTGGAGACTGTCTCAGCATGTGCATTACGTTTATAAACAGATCAAACAGCAGTTATACCAGAATGATACACTTACACAGATCTCACCTCACTAAAAGTGGGTGGACAGGTTTATTGGGTTATTAAATAAGCTGGTCTGCCTTGCCAATGTGCACATAAATGGAACATTCCAGCACTTCATATAAAGAATATGTAAAAGTATATGATTATTTTAATGCACAAAGTGAGACATGTGTTGTAATGTCTTGTCATGTCATGTGTGAGTCCATGTGCAATTACATACATACCCCCTCCAAGACTGACAGGCGGCATTTCTCACTCGCAGCATGTTTAATGTGGATATACAGGAGAAAGATACAGATAATATATAAATATGATTAATCAAAAATATCCTTCTGCTAACTGTAAGCCTATTTGAGTGAGATTCTTCTTCTTGTTACATCCAAGATCACAGGCGACGTCACATGAATGGAAACTGCCATTCTGTTTAGAGGGGGGTTTTCATCGCAAGCGAGAGATTTATCGCAAGCATAGGCAGTATCTATAAGAGTTTTTCTTATAGATATATTACAAAAATGGTTAAAATACACGTTTTTGCAGTCTGTATGTACGTTTGCAAGTCCATTATGCACAAAACAAATGTTTTTCAAGTTAAGAGGCGCCCCGTTTGTACATCAACGGAACAGCCGAGAGGGCGAGTCTGTGACTGGCCAATCCGCATTGGAGACGTCCCGCTTTCAGCCAATCACATGCGAGACATTTTTTGACACAAGCGCAAGTGTTTCTATTTATAAAAGTGCCACTTTCATTGTTTTTTAATGGATATTATATACAAGAGTACACATCTAAAATTCACATACTCTATTTCTGTAAAAAAAAAAAAAATGCCACTTATATATGTATAGATCAGTGAAAAGAACCCATCACCTTTTAGATGCAGACATCGCCTGTCAATCAACTAGCTAATGCGCAGGCGCAAAAGGTATACAAGCCGAGAAAATTGCGTGGTTTAGTATGAGGTAAAAAAAGAAAAAAAAAAAAAGAAAAGAAAAAGTAAATCAAATGTTACTGTTGATTTGAAATATGTTCTTTGATCATAATCTTGACCATAATCGCATCTGGATGCCTTGACTATAATCGCATCTGGATGCCTCCCTTCCAGATGCGCTGAACGACTTCTACGCTCGGTTTGAAGTGCAGAACGACGTGATGGCGAGGAAGTCCACCCCTCCTCCCAACGACCAGGTGCTCTGTCTTACCACGGCAGATGTGAGGAAAACTCTACGTAGAGTCAACCCACGGAAGGCTGCTGGACCAGACAACATTCCTGGCAGAGTGCTCAGAGGATGTGCAGACCAGCTAGCAGATGTTCTTACCGACATCTTCAACATCTCTCTGAGCAGCGCCGTTGTTCCAACGTGCTTCAAGGCCACCACCATCATCCCCATGCCAAAGAAGTCTTCAGTGTCCTGCCTCAACGACTACCGTCCCGTCGCACTTACACCCATCATCATGAAGTGCTTCGAGAGGCTCGTCATGAGGCAGATTAAGACCCAGCTGCCCCCTCACTAGACCCACTGCAGTTTGCGTATCGTTCAAACCGTTCAACGGACGATGCCATCACCACAACCCTCCATCTGGCCCTCACCCACCTAGACAATAAGGACTCATACGTTCGAATGCTGTTCATAGATTTCAGCTCAGCATTCAACACAATCATTCCCCAGCACCTGATTGGAAAGCTGAACCTGCTGGGCCTGGACACCTCCCTCTGCAACTGGATCCTGGACTTCCTGACTGGGAGACCTCAGTCAGTCCGGATCGGGAACAGCATCTCCACCACCACCACACTGAGCACTGGGGCCCCCAGGGCTGTGTGCTCAGTCCACTGCTGTTCACTCTGCTGACTCACGACTGTGCAGCAATGCACAGCTCGAATCACATCATCAAGTTCGCCGATGACACGACCGTGGTGGGTCTCATCAGCAAGAACAACGAGTCAGTATACAGAGAGGAGGTGCAGCGGCTGACGAACTGGTGTAGAGCCAACAACCTGTCCCTGAATGTCGACAAAACAAAAGAGATGGTTGTTGACTTTAGGAGAGCACAAGGTGAACACACTCCGCTGAACATCGACGGCTCCTCTGTGGAGATCGTCAAGAGCACCAAATTCCTTGGTGTTCACCTGGCGGAGAACCTCACCTGGTCCCTCAACACCAGCTCTAAGAAAGCCCAGCAGCGTCTCTACTTTCTTCGAAGGCTGAGGAAAGCACATCTCCCAACCCCCATCCTCACTACATTCTATAGAGGGACTATTGAGAGCATCCTGAGCAGCTGCATCACTGCCTGGTTTGGGACTTGCACCGTTTCGGACCGCAAAGCCCTGCAGAGGATAGTGAGGACAGCTGAGAAGATCATTGGGGTCTCTCTTCCCTCCATCAAAGACATTTACAAAAAACACTGTATCCGCAAAGCAACCAGCATTGTGGACGACCCCACACACCCCTCACACAAACTCTTTACCCTCCTCCCGTCTGGCAAGAGGTACCGAAGCATTCGGGCCCTCACGGCCAGACTGTGTAACAGCTTCTTCCCCCAAGCCATCAGACTCCTCAATACTCTGAGACTGGTTTGACACACACACACGTGTCCTGAGTTGCACTTTAATTACTGTCACTTTATAACTGTCTGCTACCTCAATAACTGCTATGTGCATAGAACACTATCTCATAGTATGTTATGTTTACATTTTTAGAAACTGTCATCTTTTTGCACTACTGAGTACTGGTCGGCGCTGCACTGTCTATTGTCCTGTTCATTGTCAGTAATTTGTTGTACTGTCCTGTACTTTTTGCACATGTTTGTACGTGCACTTTATATAGGTATATATAGGTAGTTTATATAGGTATTTTATTTCGTTGTGTAGTCTCATGTGGTCCTATGTTGGTCCTTTTGTTGTTTTTATGTAGCACCATGGTCCTGGAGGAACGTTGTCTCATTTTGCTGTGTACTGTACTAACTGTATATGGTTGAAACGACAATAAAAACCACTTGACTTGACTTGACTTGACTTGACTTGACCAACCATTTTTGAGATTTAGATCTTTCCCCGTTCAAGTCAGGTCCGTAGCCAGCCTATTGAAAGGGGGGGTTCTTTTTTTCAAAAAGTGGACCTTTTTGCAGTTTTTCTCCTCCTTTTGTATTTAATTATGAGGTTCAAATACTTCATTTTGGTGACCTTTTATGCACTAATTTGTGCTGGATTAGCTTGCCTGCTGGTTAACGAGCACGCTTTTTGATGCACCTAAAATATTTACTGCATTGTTTTCAAATGCTTCCTCATGTAACACCTTTGTCAGTCCATCCACAGTTCATAAGTTTAAAGACCACACTAACAACAGAATAGATTTAATGAACTTTACTGAAATATTAATAATAATTCTTCTCATCATCATTTCTTGACTCTCTGTCAATGCCTCTTTGCTCGTTGCTGTATTTGTCTTGACACTTATGGATTTAGTACACTGGTATGGCGTTTAATTTTGGACAAAACAGCGCAAGTGCAAAAACACAGCGCGCAAGTGAATTTCAACAGTGTGAGCACCATGACACAGCTCGCACGTAAAATTTAAACCGGCAGAACTTGCAAATCACAAACTCGAGCACAAAAATATGATTGTGCACACAAATTAACAAGTCCCACACACGCACGAGTTCTTTTCTGCACACAAGTCGGTTTTGACACTCAGGGCGGGGCCCAATCCTTTCTGTTAACAAATGCTATTGGCTGCTGACCAAATACTGTATTGATTGGCTGCATCTCTTCGAATCTCTCGTGATTGGCTGTTGTTGGACGAGAACAGACAGACAATAGGAAGGATTATGCAGACAGTAAAGAGGTTATGGTTTCTTTCTAAATTCCTCCTTAATTTCTTGTAGCTGTAAGATGTTTTGTGCATACACACACACACACACACACACACACACACACACACACACACACACACACACACACACATATATATATATAAACGCACAAAACATCTTACAGCTAAAAGAAATTAAGGAGGAATTTAGAAAGAAACCATAACCTCTTTACTGTCTGCCATCATCCGATTCCCAATCTTCCCAGTTCCCTCCTTTGTAAAAATAAAACCCATTATATTAGGAAATCACAGTTAGTGAAAGAGAATGATAAGGGTGGTATCAATGCCTTGGACTTTGAATCAATGTTTGGGGCATTTAAGGGTAAATGGTTGAAATCATACTTACTCTATATGATAGATCTCTAGATTTCTATTTAATAAACTGGTGGGCCTGAATTTCTTTTAAAATGTGATTGAGGTATCTAAGATTCCTATTAAATTATCAAACTTCCACAAACAACTTCTCCAATACTGTAAAATGATATTTACCCACAACTTTTTTCCCCATGGATCCACCCTATGGAATAACAGGGTCATTATAATTAATATGAAATCATTGTTTAAAAGTGATTGGTATGAGAAGGGTATTGTGTTTGTGAATGATAAATTAGATGCATTTTTGCTCAAGTATAATCTTAACCGCACTTATAGAGAATATAATAAAATGTGTAAATCAATACCGTTATTACCGTTAATCCAAAACACATTGTTGTATGTGAGAATAAGACTTTCACCAACCTTACCAAATCTAGTAATTAATGAATGTAATTTACATTACAGAAAATGTTATAACAAATGTATTTATATAACAAAATGTTTTTGGATTATAATAGAGGATTGTGTGTACAAATTCCAAATATGAATGACTTGTCCATTAATAAACCACATTTCAAATTCATCAAATGGCCCATTTGCCCTAAAGTCAAAGAGACTCACTTTAAAATAATTTATCAAATATATCCGGTTGCTGACTTTCTTAGAAAGAGGTTTAAATTGGATGTAGATCCCTGTGAAATTTGTGAGGCTGCTGATGAGACTCTGGAACACTTGTTCTTTTGTGTGTCCTATGGCCAAAAGCTTCTGGTCTGATTTACATACATGTCATTTAAGATTGATGACATCCTGATGTTTGACTTATCACAAATTCTCTTTTATATGGATAATGTAGATTCATCCCTATCTGATTTGGTTAATATGATTGTCCTCATGGGTAAATATCATTCATTATAGTAAGTGGAGATATTCGAATCCTTCTTTTTCATGGTTTATGAACGATTATAAATAGTATTTTCCTCAATGAAATAAGTAAAGTCTAAAATTGCAAGAAAGATGTGTAGTGATATATCAGACAATTGTTTCTATAAATATCCACTTGTATGCTACGTCTAAAGGATGCTTTTATTTAAATTTTATCTTTAATATTTACATTTTCTCTCAAGCCTTTTGATCTCAAGACTTTTTTTTAAACCAATATCCCCTTGTTGTTTGCTTTTTGTTGTTCAGTATTGTGTAGGGGACGCTTTTTTTTTTTTTTCATTTACACTGACAATAATTGTATTGTTCCAATTGATGTATATTTCTTATTTCTCCACTAAGAGAGTTTTGTATGTTTTTTTCTTGTCAAAAATAAGAAGTTCCCGCTTTCTGTCTGTTCTCGTCCAACAACAGCCAATCACGAGAGATTCGAAGAGATGCAGCCAATCAATACAGTATTTGGTCAGGAGCCAATAGCATTTGTTAACAGAAAGGATTGGGCCCCGCCCCTGAGTGTCAAAACCGACTTGTGTGCAGAAAAGAACTCACGCGTGTGTACAGTTCTGCGCGAGTGCAGAAAAAACTAGCGCGTGTGTGGGACTTGTTAATTTGTGTGCACGATCATATTTTTTGTGCTCGAGTTTGTGATTTGCAAGTTCTGCAGGTTTAAATTTTACGTGCGAGCTGTGTCATGGTGCTCACACTGTTGAAATTCACTTGCGCGCTGTGTTTTTGCGCTTGCGCTGTTTTGTCCAAAATTAAACGCCATACACTGGTCAGTTCCAATCTTCTTGGGTGCAATTTGGAGAATATGTTCACAGCTTCATCCAGGTTGCCTGCCATGTCATAGTGTGTATGGATGAGGGCCAGGGATGACAAGCGGTCCTCTCCAATGCTGCTACGCATGAATGTGTGCTCAACTAGTACATACTCGTGACCTCATACATCCTCACACTATCAGTGAATCGGTGCAAAATAAACTCATAACAGTTAATAAATAAAGGATAACATGACACGCATAAAAAACACTCAGACTAACTCACATTAAGACATAACACTCTCACATACTAGGCATCGTAAATCAATTAAATCATTCTAGATAATTTACCTCAAGCGGTCTGATTAGAAGTTCTCAGAGGAATAAGATGTGCACCGAAGGAGAAGCATTTCCATTGGCTCCAGTCTGCCGGTATTGGCCAATCACAAAAGTCGATATTGCACAGCCAATATCACTGAATATCCAACTATGTTTTATTATTAATTACGCTACGTTTATATGGCTTTTATATTTGTAGACTATTGAGTGTATAAAATATAGAAATCCTTTTAATTAAAAAAAAAAAATATATATATATATATATATATATATATATATAAACCCCCCATCATTCAGAGGCGATGCTTCTTCACCGTTGCTTTGAAAAGTGTATTGCGAGAACTCTCTCTGAACTGCACGCGCGGCACACACACACACACACACACACGTCCAGCTACAATATTAAATCATATTAATTTGAAACAGCAATCCAAAATATTTGTCACAAGCATTGATTAAAACAATGATGACAATAATCACATAAAAAAAAAAAAAAAAAAAAAAAAAACGACTTAAATTCTGGACCTTTGGCAGTGAGGGGTGGGGGTTCGTTCGAACCACCCGAACCCCCCCTGCCTACGGGCTTGCAAGTAGATTGGAGCTGCACTGGCATGACTGGAACAAGCCACCCGAGAGCGTCCCAAAGATGCCCGACAGTGGACCGACTTGCTAGTGAGCCTTTGATTTCGCTATTTACTAGTAGTAATTATAATTACAGAGCTCTCTAATGACATTTTAACTAGAAAGAATGAACTGCCGAGCTCAACAATTGAATTACAGAGCTCTTTTTTACTAGTAAAAATTAATCTTAAAGGAATAATCCTGATTCAATACAAGTTAAACTCAATCGACAGCATTTGTGGCATAATGTTGATTAACACAAAATGTATTTCGACTCGTCCCACCTTTTCTTTAATAAAAGCAAAGATTAAGAGTCGCTTAAGATGGAAGTGAATGGGGCCAACTTTTGAAGGGTTTTAAGGTGGAAGCTTATAATTTTATAATAGCACTTCTAAAAAAAAACCTGTTAAAACTTGTGTATTATTTCAGCAAGAATGTTTTTTAAATCTTAATTTTTACAGTCATTTTAGGGTTGTAAGGTTTGTTGAAATTACTTCGTCATGGTAACGATGTTGTAAGATTGGCTACAACTTTACACAGAAAGGTTAGTAAGTGATTTTATCACATTAAAACATGTCTCACTGTAAACCAGATTGGTAATCAACATTTTGCCACAAATGCTGTTGATTGACCTTAACTTGTGTTGAACCCGAAATATTAATTGAAATATCTCTGCCATTTGATTCATCCTCGTAAAACAAATCAGTGGTAGCGCTTTGTAGGCCAAATGTGAATAATTACTAGTAAAAATTCAGTTATAACGAGTAATGCTGGGAAGATTAAAATTGTATTTTGTCTTCCATATTGGGTGTCGCTAAATCTCTGACAGGACGTCACTGGCGCGTGACCTGGGTCGAACAGGAGAACTAGGACGCCACCTGGTGGGAGTGGGACAAAGAGGAGGCCTCTGCCATAGATAGGCCTACTTAGAAAAATAAACCTACCCAAAAATGGTAGAGTTTCTTTCAGCTGTGTTTAAATCTCACAAATACAAATCAAATGAGAAAACACAAGAGTCCCTGTAGCTCAATGGGTAAGTGCTGCTGACAACATCAAGGTCATGGGTTTTATTCCCATGGGACATACTTGTGATAAGTTAACACTTAAAATGCTCTTGTCTTGGATGAAAGCATCTACTTCTAAATTAATGAAATGTCCATTAAGATTGTAGTGATTCTCTTGTTCACTATGTCGCAGGATTGCGCTCTGAGACTTGAAGGTCCACATACTGAATAACGGCTTCCTGAGCAGAACTTAGAGGATGTTGGCCACTGGTAAATTTGCTGAAATGAACACACGAATACTGAACTTCATCCTGATGATCTGACCATTCTCTCTTCTCCAGGTCAAAGGTCTCAGCCAGTGTTGGGACGTTTGTGTACACGGGGTCATTCGGAAGAAAAAAAAACATAAAACGTGCACATGTTTGAAAATGATCACAGATCACATCCATTAAACCAAGTCATGCTTAATTCATACCTGTATGTTATGCTCCTTTTCTTCAGTTTGTTTGAATGCTTTAAGTTTTGAACTTCTGTTTAAAACATTAAAATGGCCTGTTTACTGCTGCCATATCACCATGCAGCTATTGCCTGGTTGCCCACCAAAGCTAAGCAGGGTTGAGCCTGGCCAGTACCTGGATGGGAGACCTCCTGGGGAAAACCATGGTTGCTGCTGGAAGTCGTATTAGGAAGGCCAGCAGGGGGTGCTTACCCTATGGTCTGTGTGGGTCCTTAATGCCCCAGTATAGTGACGGGGACGCTATACTGTAAAAAAAAAAAAAAAAACACTGTCTTTCGGATGGGACGTTAAACCGAGGTCCTGACTCTCTGTGGTCATTAAAAATCCCTAGGGCACTTTCTTGTAAAGAGTAGGGGTTTAACCCCCGGTGTCCTAGCCAAATTGGCCCCTACCTATCTATCATGGCCTCCTAATAATCTCCATCCCTGAATTGGCTACATCACTCTACCATCTCCTCTCCAGTGCGTGTGTGTGTTCTGGTGCACTATGGCTGCCATCGCATCATCCAGGTGGAGGTCATCACACTGGTGGTGGTTGAGGAGATTCCCCTATACTATGTAAAACGCTTTGAGTGTCTAGAAAAGCGCTATAGAAATGTAAGTTGTTGTTGTTTACATCCCAGGTGCAAATTTAATTTGTGCGAAAAAACACATCGTTTTGTGCGAACCATGTGTTCAAAAGAACAAAATCTTCAATTCCAGATAAATTGTAACCACTGTTACTCTTTTATTAAACCTTGCGCGACCTTCGGGACATTTTAGTCTTTTTCATTTTTGTTTTTTCGATCAGTTTGTCTGTGTTGATGCAAATGGCATACATGTTGCCAAAGTGTATTTTTTGGGGGGAATTTTGATATTTCAACCTCAGTTTTTATAATACATTTATAATATACTGTGTACACAAAATAGTTACACTCAGGACCAAAATGTCCCCATTGAAACCCATTAAAAGTGCAATATTTTATCCCAGTGTCATTAAAGCATAAATCATGAATTCTATTCTAATTTATATATTTTATATTGTCCACCAGATGGCGCCACTTTTTCCGCATGTTTAGCCTATGGAGCAAATACAAGCTTTTCCCCTATTCTCTGTTTACTGTATTAAAACTGCAGGACAACTGAATAAATTATGCAGATAAAATTGTGTGTGTGTGTGTGTGTGTGTGTGTGTGTGTGTGTGTTAATATAGATGTCATGAGTGTGTTTTGTATGTGTGTATTGAGAAATTTGTGTGTGTGTGTGTAAAAAACAACAGTGGTATTTTTTTTATTTTTTATTATTAAACCTTTATTTAACCAGGAAGAGACTCATTGAGATTAAAAATCTCTTTTACAAGCGTGTCCTGGCCAAGACAAACAGCAGTACTATACCACATATACAATACATACAAACATAAAAACTGCAAACATACTAAATACATAAAACAAACTGGCATTTAAATGGTTAAAATCCTGAAAATGAAAGAATATTTGGTAGTTATGATCAGGACTAACCTAAATCTCAGTCAATGAAAGTAAAAACTAATATTAGCATGGCAGTTTTTTGATGTGGACAACTCTAAGGTCCTGAGTGTGATTTTTTTTTCTTTTCTGACACTGCATCGAATAATAATAATGGATCAAAATCAATGTTGTTGCTAATCATTGACATATCCCAGACTGTGATACACCCCCCCCCCCCTCCCCCCCACCCAAATTAATAATTTGACAATAAAATAAAAGTGTCAATAAACCTGCTCTTCTGCACAGTTCACATTCTACTTGCATGCTCTGCAAACTCTTTGCAGGCTTTGGATTGGACACATCAGATGTTATCTAAAGAGAGAAATATGTAAAACAGGAAGTGACGTACAGAAACACTCACTCCCCAGAGTTCCACAAATAAACAGCAGAATCACAAGAATCAGTAGACATGACAACACTATGATTACAGTTCTCTTATTCCACACATCTGAACAAATGAGAAACAAATTAGAAATAAAAGGCAGTTTTGACCAATGAATTCACTCACCAGCCTTATCAATATATCTTACGGTTATACATTCATCAAGTACATGCATCTTTGAAATGTGTCTGGTGAAAACATGTTGACTCACAGCTGTGATTGACAGTGATGAGTCTCTCTTCAGAAGCGAATGTTTCCAGGTCTTTGAGTGCACAGGAGTATCTGTCTGTATCTGCACTGCTGACAGCGATCAGATTCAGTTTATTACTGGAGTGTTCAGGACCCAAACGTGTTTTGTTCTTGTACCAGATGAAGGTGTGACTGTTGGCAGTCAGGTTTAGAGCGCAGCTGGTGTTACAGGTGAGTGAAATGTTCTGACCTTCAGTCACTGTGTCACGGTCTACACACACCTGAAGATCTAAAAAGCAAACATGTGTGTGTCTATGAATCTGTCACTCACACTGTACACATGTGTAGATGTTAGTGTAGTGCTACAGTATAAAGAGATAGATAGACAGTAATTACATAATAACTGTGACATTTAAAGTGATTCCACATTTATAATCATCATCATCATCTCTGTTCCTCAAGCCATAGTAATATGTGCCAGCATCTGTCTTTTTAGGCCCATAATTATGAAGACGCAGACTTGTGGAATAGGCCTATATTCATATTTGTACCGTGAGTCTGTTTTGAGCTTTGCTGGGGATTTCCATTTGTATAATCTCCAAAACCATGTAAAAGTATTCCTTTGCAATTGTCACGATTCCCTTGTTGTCTGCCCTGTGTTTCACTTGTCTTTGTCTAAAACTACACTTCCCACAATTCCCGGATCTCATCACTGCCAGCACTCTGTCATTGTTCGCACCTGATTGTCGTTTGTGATCACCCTGTGTCTGTGTATATAAGCCCTGTTTGTTCTCCACTCCTTGTCGATCGTTGAATGTTGATGTTCCTATGTTTGCTCTGTTGCCTGTCCTGCCGTGTTTCCCTAGTTCCGTGTTCCTCCGTTGTGTTCCTGTTTTAGTTTCAGTTTTGTCTCCCTGTGGATGTTTTCTTTTGTTCTTGCTTGTTTTGTGTTTACTCATTTCAGTTAATAAAGAACCCGCATTTAGATCACACTCCTTGTCTGCCCTCGTCTGCATTCATAACAGCAATACTGTGCAAGAGCAAGACATGAACACTGTTAATCCCATAACAGCAAATGCTGGATGAGTTAGATAATTCACAGCACCAATTTGAACAAATAATCCTGAAACACATTTCAGGAAGTCAAGTATCAAGTAACAAATAAGTAACCATACCTTAAAGAAAAGCACTGCTTTGCACTTTAGTTGCAATTCTGTAACACACTGGCTCTTTTCTGCAACACACATGCTCCTAGACACTACACACTATTTCATACATAAGACACTTAGTTCAAAAATGAAATCTCAGGGTACCATTGGGAAAACACATCTATTCAAAATACAACACACATTGGTTAATTGAAAAGACGAAGACACACACCTGAAAATACTTACTTACAAAACTGAACACCAATCAGCCAGCTACAAAAAGGCCTCAGTTAAGCCATTTTGAGAACTTTGCAAGCATGGAGGCAGGGAGAGAGAGAGAGAGAGAGAGAGAGAGAGAGAGAGAGAGAGAGAGAGAGAGAGAGAGAGAGAGAGAGAGAGAGAGAGAGAGAGAGAGAGAGAGGAGGAAGACATGGTCGAAGAGGCCACACAAGGACCATTATTTTGGATGACATAAGAGCAACTTTGGTGGACCATGTCATAAACCATGGCCTGACTATGTCTTGTGTGTTTCTGTAAAAAAGAAACACACACAAGAACAATTTGTGGTAGCATTTTTCTACAGAATGGCTAGAAGACCTACTGGGGGTGGACACCAACGCCTGTTCACCCAACAGCAGAAACTTGCCATAGTGAACCTAGTCAGAGCAAACCATGCAATCCGTCTCCACCAGCTACAGCAACAAATACTTGCAGATAGGCAAGTATTCAACAACATAAATCGAGTAAGCATTACCACAGATGCATCTTGGTAAAGCACAACATGACCATGAAGCAATTGTACAGGGTCCCATTTGAGAGGAACAGTGTCAGGGTCAAAAAACTTGGACATGAATATGTACAGGTAAGTGTTTCAGTCCTTTAAATTTACAATACAGAATGGGTGCAGTCCAGTAACAGATGAATATGTACCACTGGATTAGTACCACATAGATACATTCCGAAAGCTACACAGGTACCTGTGTGGTGGGGTGGGTCGGTTCTGTATGTGTAGTAGTGTAGGTGTGTGCTTTGAGTAAAGCCATCCACAATATGTATTTTTTGTTACAGAGAATCTTGAACATGGATGGAGCTGCCCAGCCGCATGAATGTATTTACATTGACCAGGCTGGATTCAACCTTAGCGAAAACAGATGACGGGGACGTAATATAATTGGCCAAAGGGCAATTGTGCACGTCCCGGGGCAGCGCGGGGGAAATGTCACATTGTGTGCTGCCATAAGTCTTCGAGGGCTACTGCACCATCATGCCAAACTGGGTCCCTATAATGCGCAACACATAATCACATTTCTAGATGCACTTCATGATGCAGTTGTACAGGATGGACCAGAGCAGCCCAGGTTTGTTGTTGTCTGGGATAATGTTAGTTTTCATCGGGCTGCTCTGGTCCAGAACTAGTTCACCAACCATGATCAATTTGAAGTTGAGCACTTGCCCCCTTACTCGCCATTTCTAAATCCTATAGAGGAATGTTTTTCCGCTTGGAGATGGCGCGTATATGACCGTCAACCACATGCCCGTATGCCTCTTCTGCCGGCAATGGAACAGGCCTGCGGAGACATTGAGGTGAGGTCAATCCAGGGATGGATTCGGCACACATGGGGATATTTTCCTCGATGCTTAGCAAGAGAAGACATTGCTTGTGATGTTGATGAGATCCTGTGGCCAGACCCCAACAGACAGCAGGATCCATAAGCCCACTTGCGCACAATTGTGTTTTTCTGTGTTTACAGTAGTGTATAGTTTGTTTTATTTTGAATTAAACGAAATTTACTGTACTGTAAAATATACTACTGTAATGTAATGATTTTGAATTCAATATTTCATTTTTTGGTTGTTGTGAAAACATGCCCTCTGTGGAACTGATTAAAAACAGTGAAAACAAAAGACTGCAGTGTTTTATATAAAGCAGACTAGTGTGTTGCTGCTGATCTGAAAGTGTATTCACATGATGCATGTGAGTTTCAATTTGACAGATGTGAATGGTTTATTTCCCAGTGTTGTGTCTTATTTGCTTGTGTGTAGAGTTTTGACACAATGAGCCAAGTTTTGCAAAACGTGTTCAAGCAACGGGCAAAAACTAATGTTTACACTAACTCTGTGAGTCAGGCTGAATTACATGGTCATAAATGCCGACATTCTTTCATATTTTATTTTAACAATAGCAAATATAACATTTATGGAAAGACAATTTATATTTAAATATTCCCAGAGTTGCTCGACATAATTGCATTTTTACTAGTAATAATTCCAATGACAGAGCTCTAAAATTAAACATCTTTACAGTAATGTGATTTTTTTTTTACTAATGAATGTGAAATTAGGGTGCTCTTTAATGGAACTCTTACCGGTGAACGTTAAATTAGGGGGCTCTTTAATGGGAACTCTTACCGGTGAACGTTAAATTAGGGGGCTCTTTAATGGGAACTCTTACCGGTGAACGTTAAATTAGGGGGCTCTTTAATGGGAACTCTTACCGGTGAACGTTAAATTAGGGGGCTCTTTAATGGGAACTCTTACAAGTAAACGTTAAATTAGGGGCTCTTTAAAGGGAATTCTTACTAATAAAAATGTAATCATGATGAGTAACACTGGGAACATTAAAAGATAGTTTGGCTTTCCAGATAATGTATTCCTGTGATTTTGAATAGACCGGTCAACATGTGGCGCTGGTGTCAAGTGCATTGAACTGGTTGATGATGTCCGGGGGTTTTCAGTTTGAGCTGTAACATCAGAGCTCACAAACCGCATTGAACACTTTGAATAAAAGATTGTCCACATCATCCATGACACAAAAGCCTGAAAACAGACTGATTCATTGACTGGTCATGATATATTTGTGACATGTTGTGTAGATGCTTTTCATTCACTTCGTTCCGTTTTCGCTGAAAAGGGATTTTAATTGTTATTTCGTGATTGTACAATAATGAGAATCGGAGGAACCAGCGGCTGGTATCAACCCTTAGAAACTCGATACTTTACTTGGTTTCAGGACAGTTTATTTCATGGAGAATAATTCAGTGGTGGAAATGGTAGATTCTCGAGTGCATTATGGAGTTTTGTCTGGAGGAAACATGTCTGCAGAACATCATGATGAAGACCACACAATGACAGATGAAGAGTTTGAGTTTGTGGAGTTGATACTGACCGGTGGGTCACCCTGGGGTTTTACTGTGAGAGGAGGGCTGGAGTATCATGAACCGCTGCTCGTTACAAAGGTATTTCACTTAAGATGACTATGTTAAAACTGGAAATACTGATTATGAGATGGAGCCACAAACAGGATAAAGTACCTTTTTCTGAAGCCTGTTCTATGGTGATACCATGTTTTTGGTACATTTGCCATAGTAGTATCATGTTATTCTTTGAAGTACCCTAAAGCATCAAGGCTGCATGAATATGGTAATCATTCATTAACATCACTATAACATCTGATACCATGATACTGATACAGTACTTTTGAAATACAGGATGCGTTTGTTGTGGTTAGTATCTAAAAGTTGCATTTACTTTGTGTAAATCTAAATGTGAAAACTTTACTGTGTTATTAGCGGGTGTTGTGGAAGAAGTTTAAATGTTTGTAATTAATTGGTTAAAAGCTTGATGCATGTACTGTGCCTTCTCACTTAAAGGGACAGTTCACCCAAAATTAAAAATTCTCTCATCATTTACTCCCACTCATGCCATCCCAGATGTTTTTGACTTATTTTCTTCTTCAGAACACAAATTCATATTTTAGAAGAATATTTCAGCTCTGTAGGTCCATACAGTGCAAGTGAATGGTGACCAGAACTTTGAAGCTCCAAAAAGCAGATAAAGACAGCACAGAAGTGCCTCATAAGACTCCAGTGGTTTAATCCATGTCTTCAGAAGTGATATGAAAGGTGTGTGTGAGAAACAGATCAATATATTTTTTACTATCAATCCCCACCTTTAAGAAGCCCCAACCAGTAGGTGGCTGAATGTAAATGCGTGAAAGTGACGATTTTCTGTAATAAAATTAAATAAATAAATAATTAATAAGAAAAAACACTTACATTTCTCACCACTCCTATCATATCTCAACTGAAGACCTGCATTTACCCACTGAAGTCTTATGGATTACTTTTATGCTGCCTTTATGTGCTTTTTGGAGCTTCAAAGTTCTGGTCATCATTCACTTGCATTGTATGGACCAACAGTGCTGAAATATTCTTCTAAAAATTGTCATGGGTGCTCTGCAGATTGAAAGTCATACACATCTGGGATGTTATGAGGGTGACTAAATGATGAGAGAATTTTCCTTTTTGGATGAACTGTCCCTTTAACTCTGTTTGGTTTGAAAACATGACCTTATCAGCACATCCTGTAAAAGTCACTTTCCAGAACTGACACTCTGTGATACGCCTGCGAAAGCAGTCTGTTGGAGTGGAGATGTTTTGACATCTGTCTGCTGAAGTGAACGTATCTCTGTCTTCATCCTATGGGAGACGTGCTCAGGATATTGCGAGGAGCAGATAGCTGCTCTCTATAGACTTTTGACAGACAGATCCTTTGCCTATTTGAGTGTCCTGTTACAGTTTAGCTTGAATTACAAGAAACTCTGGGTGAATTTGCTGTATGTAAGGGGGAAAATATTTATTATGTTGCTTGAAGTTGCAATATATTTTTAATATGCAACACAGAAATTCTGGTAATTTAAATTTGTAATATATATATTTTTTAATTTTAGAAAAATGCGAAACAGATTTTCGGATCCCACTGTATATCAATATGGAGAGTTTTTGTAGCTTCTATAGGTGCAGGCAGTGCCAGGAGCCTCAGAGGAATGTGCATGATTTGTGGGGCTCAAAACATAATGATCTGCCCCATCAGCGAGCCATGAATTCTTTAAAGAGCGTTCATGAGGTGCTGGAGGGTATGTTTACCCTGGATTAAAATATATTTTTTTTAAGGCATCCGTTCTCTTATTGTGCACAAACCCCCCCAAAAAAAACACACAAAGTATCAAATCGCACATGATTTCATGGGAAGTCAGCATGTTTCCGAGGGTACCCTAGGATCAGCCACATTACAGTGACTCGCTGCCAAGCGCCATCCCCATCAGACATTATTGCCTTCCCTTGTGGTGCAATCGGAAGCTTGTTGCGAGACCCAGGTTCACATCCCACATTGTAACCAGGAAGTAATCGCTTTCACCTAATCAGTGATGAGCACCATATAGATGTTGCATTTTTCCCTCTACCTTTACGTTGTAGTCGACTGATGATTGGGTTTAGGTTTGGGTTGGCGGCTTCAGTATAATAAATATGCATTCCTCTTCAGTTTTACAGCCTGTACAGCTGAAAACAACTTGCTTTTGGCGCCCCTCTGTGGACATCACACCCAGAAAATTGGTGCTCACACGTGTCCATACGCCCAACAGCACTAACCGCTTTGGCCACTGGGGGCAGTGTTTCTCATTTCTGTAAGCACAGACCGATTTCAGCTAAAGAAAAGTCAACCTACGGTTGCCGATTTCACTGTGAGATCAGTCTGGCAACAATGCAACTGTTTGGTCTGCAGCTGTGGCCTTTGGATGTTATTGAATTAAAATGTAATTAAAAATCAAATGTTTTTAATGTAACCATGTATAATGCTTAAGCAATACTTTCAGCAGAACTCTAAAAGAGGATTTTAAAGCATTTAAATATATAATATTTTTCCACCTGTGTCGTAGTGTAAAAATTGTATTAAACTCTACTGTTAAGTTCACGTTTCACTCGTGTTATCACAACAAGCTGTCATACGTTGAGTAACTGCACTTTATCCAAAACCACGTTTTCTTTTTTCTCAGGCCACATTTCTAAACTACTGAATGTGCACTGCAGAAGGTTGCAATAAACCATCCCTGTAGCTTTTGTCTGAATTATCTCCTGACACAAGGTGTCATCTAAAGTTTCACATACTGAATTTTTAAATGCTGTACTCACGTTGCCTTTTGCCGTATCAGTGAGGAAACACAGCAGCCTGCTGATGGCAACTGATAGGATGTTATACTGTTCCTTATGTTACTTTCAGAGTAGTTTTACCACAGTGGTCATACAGGTCGAATTATACTTTCATTGTTCATGTTCGGCGCTTTAGTCCCTGCTGTTACTTTTCTAGTTGAGGACTCGGACCATGTCTTTGACTTTGAGTGGCACTTTATTGCCCAGTTATTAGAGGAGATAAAACTATTGCTGAATTTGTCCTCTGAACTAAACTAATTTAGCCCAGAAACTTTCACACCCCTGCTGAAATACATAGTTGGTCACCAGAATGTGTTTTGGATGCTGGTTGTACAGATATACCAACCAAACTTCTTAACCTGCTTAATGGTTCAGGAAGCTTTACCCATTATCAGCTGGTTTGCTGGTTAATAGCATGGCAGTGTGCGAACCAGCCCCAGACCAGCACTAAGCATCATAAACTAGCTTGGACCAGCATAGAGGCTGGTCTTTCTTTTTTGCAAGAACTGTCATCGGAGAAATCAAAAGAATCATCTTAGTCGTCTATCGTTAGGGATGGGAATCACAAGGAATTGAATGCTTCTGGTTCAGATTCTGATTCCTCTTTACGATTTCCGGTTTCTTAACAATGCCATTTACGATTCTTTTAGTACTTTTGAGAAAGAAATGTGGGAAAATAAGAAATGCAATTCAATTTGGATAAACTGACCTCAGCAGTCTGTTACCACAATGATGAGATCCTTTCATTATTCAAGAGAACATATTCTTGCAAATGGTGAACGCTATTTAGGATATTTTATTAATTAAGCATTTTCTTTATAAATACTACTAATTATAGCAAAACTCATAATGTTTATCTGTAACCACACATTGTTAAATCAGTAAGCATCCAGTAATTTCTCTGAATTCTTGTTTCAATTCTTGTCAACTCAAAATGATTGATTTTGATGATATATTTTTGTTTAACTCAAAAGAACAAGCTGAATCGGACTTCACTGTTCATACTGAATGGTTTGTGCAGTAGATTTAAAATAAAATGGATCATAAGAGTCTTTTGTTTAGGAATCAGACTACACTAATCATGCAGAATGTTTCGTGCTATTGATTCAAAAGAACCCGCTCATAAGAGTCTTTCATTCTGGTATCGGACTACACTAGTCACGCTAAATGTTTCGTGCAGTAGATAAAAAAGGCCCATAGGAGTCATGTGTTCGAGAATCAGACTTCACTGGTCACACTGAATGTTTGTGCTGTAAATTTAATTGCGGTGCACAGTGTTGCATCCACATCGGTAAAACAACAAACGTTTGAGAACTGTTCACAGAACCGAAAATCATGCAAATAAGTTGTTCCCGAATAAGAACCGTTTCTCGGTTCCCAACACTATCTATTAGTAACATTCCATTTGTGACTAAACAAAACAAAGATGGATAATGGGATGGGTTTGTTATCACTGTGGTTTGAAAATATTTTATGTAAGAAATCACTAAATGTATTTATATTTTAAATGTATTTTATAATGATGACTGCAGTTTGGTACTGATCATGTATCATTCCTGAGCAGAACTTCCCTCAAGAACAGTCAGCAGAGACACAAACCACAAGCATCCTAACATGGAAACTGCCAGGAAAATTATTCCCCACTGTGTTATCATAAATTTGACCCTCAAAAATAAAGGACTCGACAAATAATCTGTCAAATAATATTAATATTATTAATATTAATATTAAATAATGTCATTGTATCTGCAAAACTGGTGCAGATGCTCGCTGTCATGCAATCCTTAAAGGAATAGTTCAGCCTCGTGTCATTCCAAACCTTTGTGTTGATATTTCCTCAAGATCTGTCAAGTTCTAAAGAGGACAAAAAACAAACAAAAAATATCATATAAATAGTCCATATGACTTGTGTGTCATATTGCCAAATTGACTTCGTTTAGGCCTACATGGACACCAGAAAGCCGTTTAGTGCAAGAAAGATTCTTAAAGGGACAGTTCACCCCCCAAAATAGTGACCTGCAGAGGAATTGTGCTAATAGTTTCCATCTTACGACAAACTCTGGGATTCCCCCAAGGTACACTGGTGTGTATAAATGGGTACAGTTTATAGTGTATGTGCTTTTCCCAGTGTACTTCCAGAAATGTTGAATTATTTTTGCTTTGTTGACTCGCTGTTGGGCTCCACCGTATGACGTTTGTTATCTGGTCTGTTCCACGCACATGCACACTCCTCAATAACCTGTAAGAAAGGAATTAAACGTATGCATGTTTAGATAGACAGACCCAAATGTGGTTATTCGCTGCAGATTTTCCGCTCCACTGTAGCTCCCAAAACTCATTCTTCATTCATCATATTAGAACTCGCTGTTGTTATAAACACTTTGTGTGTTTGTTTGTTTGTTTAGGTGGAAGATGGAAGTCCAGCGTCACTGGGTCGACTTCAGATCGGTGATGAGATTGTCAGCGTGAACTCGCTTCTTCTCAGTGGATACAGACAGGAGGCCATTTGTCTGGTGAAGAGCTCTCATAAGATGCTCTCTCTGGGAATAAAACGGTAGGACGTGATTCTCACACTCACACTGCATGTTGCATCCTTTTCTAATTGAATTGATATTATCAGGGAGCATAACAATTTGTGTGAAATGCTGAATAGAATTTGGTACATAAAACTTCTGCAGAAGGGGAACATGAATGAGCAACATTAAAATTGTGCTGGATTTTCAACCCAACCATTCCAGTTTTCCTCAGACATTCCTTTTTTTGTTATGCTGTAGTGTTTGTGGATGATACTGTTGCCAGACCACAGAGTTACAGTCTGCTCTGTGTTTATGGAGTGGATTGTGTTGAATCACAAAGGTGGGTTGGGCTGTGAGGTGTTGAGTTTCTGCCTGTATCCTAACACATGCTGCCCCGTCTGTAAATGAAAGGTGTTTGAAACTCTCAATTGTTTTTAATTGAAAAATATTAGAATTATTTTGGAGATGTTCTATTTGATCTCACTTGAAAGTGTTGTCTGATAGCATGGTATTACAATAGTATTGCCTTTAAGGACAGAATTCAGGGCTGATTTTACACTTTATTAACTTTAACCCTTTGTAAACAAGCATTAACCGAGAATTAAACTCATATCGGACACATTTGCTCGCTTTTGGCTGAAATTAATAATATTTTTGCCTGTTCTAATAACTGCTACATCATAGTCATAATGTCCCAGACCAGCATGCCATTCAGTTTCATTCATCTTTCATCTTTTCAAATACCACCACCCTCCCCAATGAACCATTCTTGAAATGAAGGAG
The DNA here is from genome assembly GCF_025860055.1 of Xyrauchen texanus. Classification (NCBI taxonomy): domain Eukaryota; kingdom Metazoa; phylum Chordata; class Actinopteri; order Cypriniformes; family Catostomidae; genus Xyrauchen; species Xyrauchen texanus. The sequence continues at coordinate 2,877,366 of NC_068314.1, read as the reverse complement.
CACCTTTTAACTTCCATCTTCTTTCCCACTTCATTGAAGGAATGGTGAAAGAAAACTCTCCTGTTTTATATATCTGGCAAGTAGTGTCGCTGCTTTGTCTCCCGACCCAAAGTATGCCTGTCTTGCTCTGAATAACCAAAACTAAACCTCCTGTGACAGAACAGCATGGTATGTATACTTTAGCTGAGTCAACTCTCTAAGACCATTGGATGACATTCAGCGCTTTATCTCTGTTTCAGCACTTTTAAGACTCTTTTCCAATTTTTTGAATTCCTGTGCTTTGATCTTTTTAATGAGTGAGGCATATTGTATGATCCACCCTGTAAGGACTGCCTTAAGCACCTCCCATGCCACGCCCATGGAGGACATTGAGGACAAATTGGTTTCTACATAAACTTTAACTTCTGTCATCGGTCTGTCTTCTTAAATTTGAATCATTGCCCCCAGTGGCCAAAGCTGGAAGTGTGGTTGAATACATTAGCACATGTGGCTCCAATTTCTAGGTGAAATGTCCACAAAGTGGAGCCAAAACGAGTTGTATTTTTAATGTAATAATGTTTTTTTAACTCTACCCTCTAACCCAGCGGTGCTCATTATGTCCATCACAATTGAGTGGTCGATCGCAAGACAACCACTGGTCGATCTCGTTAAAGGGTCAAACGGTAAAAGGAGAGAGAAACTACTCAAATTACGAAAGTATTTAAGACTTTATTTCCTCACTGTGGCCCCAACGCGAGTTGATTTCCAAAACGTAGGATGGCATGAGGTATTCCTCATGAATATAGATGACTCTTTCCCTGCCATCCAACGTTTCGGAAACTCGCCCCCTGCGTACTGTCTGACAGACGGCTTATTTTTGTTTGCTTGTGTGTTGTGAGAGCGCTCATGGTAATGTGGATACGGGGCTGTGTGATGATTTCAAAATGCCTGTCTTGGCATGGGATTGATAGAAACACAGTCAGTTATGTACAGTAGGTCTGAAGTAAGCATAAACACCAAGACAAAAAAAGCTGCAAAATATTGGATCTGTGCATTAGGAATCGCAGTGTAAATGCAGAATGATAGACCTGCCATTGTCTTTATTATTAACAACAATAACAAGGAAACCATTCATTGCTCTTGGCTGGATACATTTATGAGCTTTAAAATTAAATATTAATGTATTATAATCATACAGTGAAGACCTGTAATCCCTGAGAAAGATTGTTTACTTGAATACTTGAAACTGTTAGAAATTCTGAACGTTTCTGAATTAAACGTTTTTACACACTAAAACGTTTTGTGTGTAAAAAGTTTTAGTGTGTAAACTAAAAAAAACATATCTTTTCTCTTAAGTTTTGGCCTTCCATCCACACTGAGACGGCGTTCTTGTCCAGCGAAAACTGAGCTTTTTGAAAACGCTATCCCAACTGGGTAAATTTGAAAATGCCGTCTTCGCGTTGTAGTGTCGACTCAAACCAATCAAGATGATGGCCAATAATATATTGGCATTGTTGTGCCTGCTATCTACTTTGATAGCGTTGTTAAAGATAAACGTTACCTTGTACAAGCTTAACATTGCATTCCTTCAAAGGCGACGGTCCAGGAATTTTTCTCTGAATTTGTGTCCAGCAGCGAAACAAGACGATAATTGCGTTTCAGACTTTATGATTGAATGAATGAACGTTACATTTATATAGCGCTTTTCGGACACTACACTCAAAGCGCTTTACACAGTGAACGGGACTCTCCTCAACCACCAGCAGTGTGCAGCATCCACCTGGATGATGTGACAGCAGCCATACTGCACCAGTACACTCACTACACACCAGCTACTGGTGCAGAGGAGAGAGATACAGCCAATTGATGGATGGGTATATGGAACGGCGATTTCTCGTATGTACAGATTGGATGAGCAATTTTTTTATACCATTTTTAGCTTTTGTGATCAAGTCTGAAGCTGCCAGTTTCCAGTCAGAAATCAATATGACTATTGCGAGTAGGTGACTCTTTTATTTGACAAAGTGGAACAAAAGGGGCATCATTATTGTGTTGTGGTGCACGGCTACACGCTATCACACAGAAGAAGCATGAAGGACAACTATAGTGTCCTGTTGGGCTTCATACATTTCGAATGCTGCAGTTTAGGGGCTTTTAAATCTCGTGTTTTCCTCAGACAGCTTGTGGAATGTTGTCACCAGTGGTCTTATGGGAATCTGAGTGTAAGCCGATGGGATGCCCCATGAGTCACCCGGAGGTCTAATGAGGTAATGAGACTGAAGAGGAAGGTGAAATGTCCTGCTGGAGCTGTTGTTTGGTAATGAGACGGAAATTCTATTCAATTAACGGACAGTAGACATAATTCATATTTAACAAAATTACACTAATCTGTATTTTACTAAGGATTACTCAATTCAGTTTGATGGAATTTTGTTATAACTTTGAAACGTGTAAATCATGAAATAATGTTTTGTAGTGTGGAATACAAGTCTAAAAAAACAGATTAAGTAAATGATTGTTGCATAATTGATTTCACTCATGCATGACTGTACACAAACACATTGTTACTGACAACAGACACCTCAATCACAGCTCGTGAGTCACTGTGGAGCCCTTTAGTGGCAGTGATGAGATCTGCATGTATTCATCACAATGAAGTGACGATCAAGTGAAAGTCTAGTTAAGTTTTAAAGTTTAGATAAAGTTTAGATTTGATATTTTTGGATTCCTGATTTCAAAAGAAGGCCTGTTGCATTTCTGAAGACATGACTTTGATCTAAGTGTGACCAAATGACAAAGTTTCTGTTGTCAGCACGAGACATTCGCAGCACATTTCACGTTTGTAATGTGATGCATTACTGTCAGGTATTGTTTGGATGGTAAAAGTGGGTGTTACATATCAGGAAGGACTCCGGCCTGAATGTGAGTTTGGATTTTGTGCACAAAAAAATAAAAAATTGTCCTGAGTGAAATGTCCTACAAAATGTGCACATTGTTGTAACTTTGTAATCCATTACATCTGACTTTATAGCGCCTATTATGGGATGTCTTTATGCTCATCTCTGTTAATGGACGTTGTTGCAGACTGTTTTAGACATAATACAGCAATAAGCCATGTTTCCGTCATTTTACAATGAGGAAAGAGTGTTTTTATCCACGACGCAATGTGGATTAGTTTGATATAAGACACCAATATTCACTAAACATTTGAACAAGTAATATAGTTCATTAACTATAGGCTGTTAGAATGTGCAGTCACAGATGTGCGTTTATATATATTTTACAAAATACCAATTTTGTATTTTAACTAAATTAAGCGGCACAAAATTTTTAAGCATATTATCTACTAAAACGTACAAACATTATCAATACTACTGTCTCAGAGTCACGTAGCACTCATGTCATGTGCTGGAGCTGCCTGAACCCTGAATCCAATTACTCACAGCTAAGATTTACCACCAGGAGAACAACAAGGATAAAATGAAACCGAATGTTTTTTTTTATTACAAACGGTACTTTTATAGACACCGTACATATATGGTTTGGGACTGCCTTTTGTCCATTTCAAAAGCATGTTTTTGTGATGTCTGTGTAAATCTGTATCCGTCACCCCTCCGGTTAGAGGAATGGATGAGTCCATTACCTAGGTGAGTTCACTCCGCCTGCTGTGATTGGCTGTAGGGTGTGAGCCCATTGTTTTGCACTTTGGGAACATAGTAAGCAAACAAAACAGTCTGAACTCAGTCAGTGTGCAGCAGAATACACTATGAAGACCTCTGGATGGGAAAACTGCCCTCCTAGATTCAGCTAAACAGGTATCAGCTCTTTAAACTCTTATAGATACTCTTTTATGATGACTGATTGTCCCGTGACCTTTTTCACACCTTTACCTGTGCTTTGCGTGCTTTAAATATATTTTTGTGCATTTTTAATGTCAAGAAAAGTCTATTACTGCAAAAAAAAATCTAATTTTAAAATCTAATAACATATTTTTGTCTTGATTTCCAGTAAAATTATCTACAAATTATTAAAACAAGATACAGTTACTTGAGAAACAAGAAGTATCAGGATAAGACAGCACTTGTTTTCAGAGAATAAATTGAAATAAGTTTACTTTTCTTATCGGTGAGTAGTTTTTTTTTGTATTTTTTTTAACTAACTAACTCTTGTTAGATTTAGGTAAATGCAGCTTGTTTTAACCTCATTGAGACCCCTGAGTGTGACTGCTGCAAGCATTTTTCATTTCCCTTTTTGATTTGGAAGCACCTAAACATGCAAAAATATATATAAATATATATATATATATATATATATATATATATATATATATATATATATATATATTGAGAGAGAGAGAGCAAATAGTTAATCTAAAAATGTGTATGTCCTCATATGTAGACAGTGAAACTACATTTTAATTTTAAATAATACAGCTATAGAAAGTCAGATTTCTTTTATCAAATAGTTTATTATGTGTCCGGGAGTGTTTGTTGGTTATTCATGTTTTTGAGACGTTACAGACGTTACAGCAGATTTCTGTAAAGCTCAATAATTAATTCAGATTCACAGTAATGTCCAGCATCATCCAATCACTGTCAACCATGTTCAAATAAAGTGATCCATTATAAATAGTGTGTCAAACATGTTGAGTGTCCAAACATCATCTGCAGCCTGAAACTGAACTTTTGATCCGATTTTAGGAGTGAACGCACTTAACTGTATAGAGAGATATAGGATGCTCCCTTGCTCCCTATTTAGTGAATGACTTAACCTCCAGTGTGCTGTCTGTCTGCACTGGTCTCAGAACAGTTATAGGAGAGCAATAGGATGCTCTCTTGCTCCCTATGTAGTGCATGACTTAACCTCCAGTGTGCTGTCTGTCTGCACTGATCTCAGAACAGTTATAGGAGAGCTATAGGATGCTCCCTTGCTCCCTATGTAGTGAACGACTTAACCTCCAGTGTGCTGTCTGTCTGCACTGGTCTCAGAACAGTTATAGGAGAGCTATAGGATGCTCCCTTGCTCCCTATGTAGTGAACGACTTAACATCCAGTGTGCTGTCTGTCTGCACTGGTCTCAGAACAGTTATAGGAGAGCTATAGGATGCTCCCTTGCTCCCTATGTAGTGAACGACTTAACCTCCAGTGTGCTGTCTGTCTGCACTGGTCTCAGAACAGTTATAGGAGAGCTATAGGATGCACCCTTGCTCCCTATTTAGTGAACGACTTAACCTCCAGTGTGCTGTCTGTCTGCACTGATCTCAGAACAGTTATAGGAGAGATATAGGATGCTCCCTTGCTCCCTATTTAGTGCATGACTTAACCTCCAGTGTGCTGTCTGTCTGCACTGGTCTCAGAACAGTTATAGGAGAGCTATAGGATGCGCCCTTGCTCCCTATTTAGTGCATGACTTAACCTCCAGTGTGCTGTCTGTCTGCACTGGTCTCAGAAAAGTTATAGAGAGCTATAGGATGCGCCCTTGCTCCCTATTTAGTGAATGATTTAACCTTCAGTGTGCTGTCTGTCTGCACTGGTCTCAGAACAGTTATAGGAGAGCTATAGGATGCACCCTTGCTCCCTATTTAGTGAACGACTTAACCTCCAGTGTGCTGTCTGTCTGCACTGATCTCAGAACAGTTATAGGAGAGATATAGGATGCTCCCTTGCTCCCTATTTAGTGCATGACTTAACCTCCAGTGTGCTGTCTGTCTGCACTGGTCTCAGAACAGTTATAGGAGAGCTATAGGATGCGCCCTTGCTCCCTATTTAGTGCATGACTTAACCTCCAGTGTGCTGTCTGTCTGCACTGGTCTCAGAAAAGTTATAGAGAGCTATAGGATGCGCCCTTGCTCCCTATTTAGTGAATGATTTAACCTTCAGTGTGCTGTCTGTCTGCACTGGTCTCAGAACAGTCTGAAATGCACCTTATGTTCATCCTAACTCCATATAAAGCTTCTGAAAGCACATTTTCAGCTTTTGCATGAAATCATTTATTCTCAATGTGATAATGTAGTAAATATATATAAATGCATTTATTAATGTTAATGAATAGAACCATACTGTACAGTGATAACAAAATAAAATATAACATAATTGTATTAAAATGAAACAAAATGACCCACATATGTGTTAATGTTGAAAATTATTCACATATGCTTTTTCAACTTTTGAGGGAATAATGTCCCATTTTCCACATATGCGGCCTTCATGTTTATCAGCACGTGACACGCAAAACATTTATGCATTTTTTAAAGCGGCATATGAAATGAAACCAGTGACTCGACTCTTTACAACCAAACCGGTTTCAATCAAAAAACTTAAAGGGGTTTCTTACCAGAGGCTCTTGTGTTGGCGCTGCGCCCGTAGGAGCGCTTCATGGAAATCAATGGCATGTTGTTGTGTCACGTGATGCGGCTAAGACAACAGTTAACCCTTAAATGACAGTGTAGACTCTTGTGAACAGTGTTCTTCAGTTTTAATTACGTTTAAGTTTAAATTATGTGTTGCATAAAGCGAAGCCAAAATACAACATCCACACATGTGGACACAGGTCGCACGAGATTAAAGAAAATATTCTGGGTTCAAAACAAGTTAACCTCAATCAACAGTATTTGTGGCATAAAGTTGATCACCACAAAAATGTATTTAAATTTGTCCCTCCTTTTCTTTAATAAAAGCACAAATGTGTGTTCCAGTGAGACTCTTACAATGGAAGTCAATGGGGTTTAATCTGTAACATTAAAATACTGTTTCAAAAGTATAGACACATAAACAATATGTGTGTTAACATGATTTTACTGTCATTAAATCACTTACTGACCACATCTGTGTGAAGATACAGACAATTAAACAACTTAATTACCATGACAACGTAATGCCATAAAACCCTTAAACTCTAAAATTGCAGTAAAAATTAAGATTTAAACAACTTTACAAGTTTAACAGAAGAATTAATGTAAGTGCTTTTATAAAATTATGAGCTTCACATTTCTGCCTTTAAACCCTCCAAAAACTGCCCCATTGACTTCCATTGTAAGAGTGTCACTGGAACACACATCTGTGCTTTATTAAAGAAAAAGAGGGACAAATCTAAATGACTTTTGGTTTTAATCAACATTATGCCACACATTCTGTAGATTGAGCTTAATTTAGCATTTTTGATCAATAATTATTTGTGCTTCATCTTTATTTCTTCAACATACTAGGCAACATGACCGAAACTGTTATCACAGAATGAGATTATAAAGTGTAGACTTGATTTTGAAGCGTTTGATTGGTCGTCAGCCCACATCATCTCGGACTGTCCTTAGTTGCCATGACACCTGTTGCATCATGAGCTTGTTTGACGAGTGCTTGTAAAGCTCATGGATTTGAAACGTGGCTTTATTTAGAGACTGTAAGAGAAACTACAGCTTCCAGAGTTGATCTCATGTGGGCGATTGGTTATGTTTAGGTATGCTTGTCCTCACAGTATTGAAGATTTAGGTTTGGTTTAGGAAGCTGTTCCCAGAGGAACAATTTGCTAACAGATGAGATGTTAAGGAGATCCCATTTTTGATCTCTTACAGAAATTGCTTTGTTTTTACTTTAATTGCTCTCTGTTCTGATCGTCTGTGATCTTAGTCTTGAAAATGATGAAGTTTGCTCTCAGGATTGGAGGAGAGTTCATGAGGACTTTGAGGTTTAACCAGCTCGCTGTGAGATTCCTCTTAACTCCGATCTCTCTTCTCGCCTGACGCAGCACATATACTGCAGATATTCTGTTTGTGTGAGGAACGCAGGTGGAAACGTGCGCTGATCGCTTCTGATGTCCTCCTTTTGACAGCTGGGCAGGATTAAATGGTTAAATTGACTTTCTCTCTTCTGTGGAACACTAAAGGGGATGTTAATAGGCAGGATGTGACCTGTCACTTTCATTGCATCTTTTTTTCTCCAAACAATGAAAGTGTGTAGTTACAGAACTACAGCATATTTGAGATATCATACTTTGATACCACTCTTCTGGACTCTGATTTCTGTAGCTCGTAGTATGTTTATTGTATGAAGTATATTTAATCATCTCCTTCTTGTCTTATTTGATTAGACTGCAAAAAGTCCTTTTCTATTTTAAGAAAGAATGTCTTAATGCCACTTGCTAGGTTTAATGTGGAACATAATGAGGTCATGTGACAACAATGTCGTACTACTAAACATCATAGGACTGTTTGAAATGTTTATTGTGAAATAATGCATTATTTTACATACTATTTAGCAGACTGTACACTGAGCAGTATGCTGTATTCTGTTTCAAACATAGCCAATGACATTAATATAAGTAATTTCCAGAAATCTAATTATGAACATGTAGAGTCATTTTAGAGCTTAGGAATATCTTTAGGACCAGTACTGAAATATTCTGTAGATGTATTATATTAGTACCCGCAGTGGCACACAGTCAGTCAGGCTTTATGTGCCCTCTATCGTCAGTAATCCTGCCTGTGATTATCACCGCACTTTCTATTGTGTTGTGTCTGTCTGACTCTATTCAGTATGTAGTCCAGGATCATGTCTGCGCTCTTCATGGTGACTCAGCTATCAAAGAATTTCACTAGATGTTAATTATCCTGTTTAACTCTAGAAAATATGTGGGGTCAACTTTCATCACAAAATAAGAAAAAATCAATAATTAAAAACATATATATATATACAGTGCTGTGAATAAGTATTTGCCCCATCCTGATTTCTTCTGTTTTTGTGTATATCTCATACTAAATTGTTCCAAAAATTCAAACTAAATCTACAGCAAAACAAAGGCAATCTGAGTAAACACAAAATACAGTTTTTAAATAATAATGTTATTTACTGAAGCAAAAAAAGTTATCCAATACCAACTGGGTCTGTGTGAAACCATTAGTTACTAAATCCCCAAATCTATATAACTGCATTCATAATGGGGTTCAGCTGGACTAGACACACCCAGACCTGATTACTGCCGGCTCTATTCAATCTAATCAACACCTACATAGAACTTTTTCAGCTGCATGAAGTTGTACCTGTAGCACACTATGCCAAGATCGAAAGAAATCCCAGAAATGATGTGGAAAAAGGTGATTGAAATCAGTCTGGAAAGGGTTTCAGAGCAATTTCAAAGGCTCTGGGACTCCAAAGAACCCCAGTGAGAGTCATTATCTCCAAATGGAGAAAACTCGGCACAGTAGTGAACCTTCCCAGAAATTCCTCCAAGAGCACAGCTTCCAGGCTCATCCAGGAAGTCACAAAAAAGCCAAGGACAACATCCAAGGAACTGTAGGCCTGTCACGCATCATTAAAGGTCACTGTTCATGTCTTCACTATCAGGAAGACACTGGCCAAAAATGGCATCCATGGAAGTGTGTTGAGGTGAAAATCACTGTTAAACCAGAACAACATCAAAGCTCGTCTGAACACACCTTGATGATCCTCAAACCTTTGGGGAGAATGTTCTGTGGACTGATGAGTTGAAACTGGAACTGTTTGGAAGACAGGTGTCCCGTTACATCTGGCATAAATCCAACACAGAATTCTACAAAAATAACATCATACCTACGGTCAAGTATGTTGGTGGTCATGTGATGGTGTGGGGATGCTTTGCTGCTTCAGAGCGAATTGCAATAATTGAGGGAAACATGAATTCTTTCAGAAAAACCTAAAGGAGAATGTCCTGTCATCAGTCCGTGAGATGAAGCTCAAGCACAGCTGGATTATGCAGCAAGACATTGATCCAAAGCATAGGAGTAAGTCCACCTCTGAATGACTCAAAAGAAACAACATTAAAGTTTTGGAGTGGTAAAAGTCAAAGTCCAATTGAGATGCTGTGGCAGGACCTTAAATGGGCAATTCATGCTCAAACTCTCCAGTGTGGCTGAACTAAAGCAGTTCTGCAAAGAAGAGTGAGCCAAAACTCCCCACAGTGTTGTGAAAGACTGATGAGTTATCAGAATCGTTTGATTGCAGTTGATGCTGCTAAAGGTGGCACAACCAGCTATTAAGTTTAAGGGGGCAGTTATTTTTTGAAAACTGTGTTTTGTGTTTTCTCAGGTTGCCTTTTGTTTTGTGTTATATCTCATTTGAAGATCTAAAAGAATTTAGTATGAAAAATACACGAAAATAAGAATTTTTACAGCACTGTATATATATATATATATATACTATACTCCCACCACTTTATTAGGTATTCCAGTCTATCTACTTATTCATGCGATTGTCTAATCAGCCAATCATGTGTCAGCACTGCACTGTATAAAATCATGCAGATACAGGTCAGGAGCTTCAGTTAATGTTCACATCAACTATCAGAATTGGGGTAAAATGTGATCTCAGTGATTTGGACCGTGGCATGATTGTTGGTGCCAGACGGGCTGGTTTGAGTATTTCTGGGATTTTCACACACAACAGTCTCTAGAATTTACTCTGAATGGTGCCAAAAACAAAAAACATCCAGTGAGCGGCAGTTCTGTGGACGGGAACGTCTTGTTCCCATCCACAGAACGATCAGAGGAGAATGTCCAGACTGGTCCAATCAGATAGGAAGGTGACAGTAACTCAAATAACCACATATAGCAACAGTTCTATGCAGAAAAGTATTTCTGAACACAACACGTTGAACATTGAGACGGATGGGCTACAGCAACAGAAGACCCCTCCGCTACTCTCAGCTTAGAACGGGTAACTGAGGCTGTTGTGGGCACAGGCTCCCCAAAACTTGACAGTAGACGATTGGAACAACATTGCTTGGTGTGACAAATCTGGATTTCTGCTGAGATACACAAACTGTAGGCCCACTGTATCCTCAGTTTTCTGTTCTTGGCTGACAGAAGAGGAACTCTTTGTTGAGATTATTGTTTTGCAAATCACTCCAGATTTGCACATCTTTTTTAGTATTATATTTGTCTCTCAAAAGTAGAAATACTGCATTTATCTGTCTGTAAGTTTTTGTAGAAATATGTCTGTTCTGTAAATACGTGAAAAGTACAAATCTCACAATGAATGAATACTGTCAATCCGGGGAGATGGTGAACACGGTTGATTGTTTAAAGTACTTTGGGACCTTGATTGATCTAACTTTTTCGAATAATGTCAGTCTCATTTGTAAAAAAGCAAATCAGAGGCTATTCTTGCTGTGGAAGTTGAGAGAGTTTGCTGCTAGTCAAGGTGTCCTGCACAGAGTCCTTGTATACCAGCCTAATTGAAAGTACGTTATTGTTCAACATAACAGTTTGGTACAGACAACTTACTTTGGCAAATAATACAAAACTGGGTAGGTTTGTTAAAATAGCTGGGAAAGTTGTGGGTGCCAAACAGAAATCATTGGATGACCTATAGAACATGATGGGACACAGAAAAGCCTTGTCGATCACAAATGACGCAACACATCCTCTAAATAATCAATTTCAGCTTCTTCCATCAGGACGGCGTTATAGGGTACCGAAGTCAACAAAGTCCATTTATAAAATATCCTTTGTTCCATGTGCAATAGGCCTCCTTAACAAAACAAAGGCGAAAGCAAGAGTTTTCAAGGGTGCACTAATGGCGTAATTTGAATTATAATTAAATAAATAAATAAAAACAATTTGTACTGTATGTGTTGCTTTTAGAAATGTGTTGTTTCGTGTGGAGTAAATGTAATTGTTTGTGTTTTGTTTCGAGACCAAAGAACCATTTTCAGCCATGTCTGGACAGTTAACTAAACTAAACTAAATCCAATCATACAGCCGAATAGTTCAGCATTTCTGTTGATTAATGTTCCAATGGCATTGTGGACAGTCCCATAGCGTAAAGATGTTTTAGTGACACAGGTAATGCTGACAGCCCTACTTTTATAGCCCCATGATATTTGATAGACCTTCAGCCAATCAGAATAGCCGATTTTGCATTGTGTTACTATAATACTCCTTCTTGCCCCTCCCTCTGTCTGAAACTTCTCTAATCCCTGAAGGAAATCTCCTGTTGACTGGGACGTGCTGTCAGCTACATACTCCATGTTAGTGTGCAACGTACGGCTGGATGCTTGCATAATGAGTCTTTGGGCACCTGCGGGTCAAAGGCCAGCTGGTTAACCTACATTATCTGTTAGTTGTAGACACAGTGGAAGTCTTTCTGCAAATGCATTAAAAGTCCTCCTAGAGGTTCCCGTTGTGTCCACACATCTTACAAAGCATCACCGGAATGCAGCTGGCTGGGAAAAATATGCAGCCAAGCAAAGTTGAATCTGTAAAGAGGCTACAGAAATAATCAGGCCTTTCGGGAAAGAAAATTCACACTTTCTGATTCAAGCCAGGTTTACAGTATTTTCAAGCAACTGGGTAAGTGGAGTCATCATTATTTGCTGCAATGGTTTTTTATGTCTTAGTGTTTTATTATTACTATTATTATACAAATAAATTGTTATTTACGTCAGACTAGTCGATGCAAAATATGTCCTTGGAATTTATTTTAATCAACATTACGATTTTAGAGTAAAATGTATATTTAAGGCAAAGTATATATTTATAGGTTCTGTAACTAATCACTATTTCACCAGGTTTTTCTTCATTTTTAATCACCTTTTTGCACAAACTAGTTCTTCAGAGAGTAATTCTTAAAATTACAATTATTCTCTCAACTAAAATGAGCTAATTAAAGCTGCATCCAGATAATTATAAAAGAATTAGCCATATGTAGATTAAAAGAGGTTTAGATGGAGTGCACTAGGGTACGCTGCAAGACATGTCTGGAAATATTATTTTAGCTGATTGTACTCCAGTTCCTCGACAGAATCATGTCAGTGACAGTTCATGTTTTGTTTTTCGTAAGTGAGAAGTTGTGAGTTTTATGATTCCTCTGCAAGATCAGCTCTTCTAGAATTTTTTTCAGTTTTCACTCTAACTTCATTTTTGTAGGTAAAAATGTGTTAGACACAAGAGAAGGTCAATCCTTCATTTTACTTTCAACTTTCTTTTTCTCCTTCGGTCGGTCTTTTGTTTTATAAATGTGGTCTTCTTTCTGTCTGAGAAATGACTCTCTTCTGAAGAATGTTCTTCACCTGTCTCCCTGGGCATCCCAATTTGCATTTGTTTAGTGTCTTACAGCCAAAAGTCCCAAGAGTTCAGATTTTTTGTTGTAAATGACCCGTGACTGGACCTGATGTTGTCCTTGCCATCTTTGTCTGCTCAGTTCTTCCTATATTAAACAAACTACAAGTTAGAAAATGTAGTTTAAAGAAATGAGTATTGGATAAATCCCATGCTAAACTGAATTTAATCCAAGTAATTAGATCTACAAAGCTTTAAACAATCCAAATAATTCAGAATATTCCGTATCAGGTCTGTGCTGAAATAACCTCACAGACAGACAACAGCTTGAGAAGAATGTGTCACTACTGATCTCCCTTTGTAGCAGATTGAAAAGCTAAGCTCCCATTTATCACATGCAGTTGCTCCACTGGTGTACGGACGGCATATGGTGGCCCCTGTACATCCGGAAACACGGCTTTACCACAGTTACCCCTAAGTGGACTGTAAATGAATTAGGAGTCAAGCTTTCTATTGTTATGTGTAACAACATTGCATTCAATTACAATTTAATATACACTCACCGGGCACTTTATTACAAACACTATAGTCTTAATAAAGTGCCCGACGTGGTCTTCTGCTGTTGTAGCCCATTTGCCTCAGGATTCCACATGTTGTGCATTCTGAGATGATATTCTGCTCACCACAATTGTTCAGAGTTACCGTATACTTTGACAGTTTGAACCAGTCTGACCATTTTCTGTTGACCTCTCTCATCAACATGGTGTTTCCATCCACAGATCTAACGCTCACTGGATGATTTTTGTTTTTGGCACCATTCAGATTCAATTCTAGAGACTGTTGTGTGTGAAAATCCCAGAAATACTCAAACCAGCCCATCTGACACCAACAATCATGCCATGTGATTATCTAATCAGCCAATCATGTGGCAGCAGTGCATGAAATCATGCAGATACGGGTCAGGAGCTACAGTTAATTGTAACATCAGCCATCAGAATGGGGAAATTATTTCACTGTCAAAATCACTGAGATCACATTTGACCATTCTGATGGTTGATGTGAACGTTAACTGAAGCTCCTGACACGTATTTGCATGATTTTATGCACTGCTGCCACACGATTGGCTAATTAGGTAATCGCATGAGTAATTAGGTGTACAGGTGTACCTAATAAAGTGCTTGGGGAGTGTATACAATTCAATGTAAGGTGCCATCTATCGTGCATTGTCTTGAAATATGTTATATAATCTGGTGTTTTATGATGAATGACTGTGACCTTGTGGAGTGATTTGGATCTTATACTAGTGTAAACTAGCATAATGGTTATGCTACACAAGCTTTTCCTATAAATACTCATAACAAACTCATTAAATCCCCCTTTTTTCTATTCATTTGTATGTTTTGATCAAGGTTAATCATAAGTGAAATTTTTTGCGAACTGCTATTTTATTCCTCTAGTTCAGGAGAGACTTATAGCTGTAGATCACGGTGTTCTCAACAAGGGTGTTCAAAGGATGCCAGGGTGCGCTGAGAGCAAATTAATAGAGAGGGGGGTGTTAGGTTACAAATGAGGGGCGTTTATCACTCATAATAATCAAATCTATCATCAAGTTCCTCTTTGCATTAAAATGTTTATCTAGACTTGGAGTACATCAGTTGTTTCTCAGTTATACGGGTTGCATTCGTACCATGGTTCATCTGATTCTGATATCTAGTGACGCATCTGAAGTATCTGGTTTAGCAGCAAATACACAGGCGGAGGCACAACATTGGCTAATGCATCTGTATGTCTCTGTAGATGGATACGGCTCAATGGATAGAGCAGTGCGAGCGCAAAGAATGTGCGTTTTTACTGGCAGACCGATCTTGAGCACAGTTCTAGAAGCGGAAACCATTTGAATTCGGCACAGAATTCTACATCACCACCCTTGAATTTACTATGGTAACACTAACTGTACTTTAGGCAGAAATAGATTGATAATAAATACTATCATATCACTACTTCAGCTCTATTAAATTTGTCATAGGCTACATTAGGAGAGTGACTTGGAGTGAGGGAATATAATAAATGTTTGTTACAACTTATAAATATTTCTATTTTGTATTTATTATTCTTACATGTGTTTAGAGTAGGTCTACTGTTTACAATGACAAAAATGCCATAATTTGTTTTATAGAAATCATGTTACATCTAACAATTTGTGACAGGGCGGAGGCGAGGCCGGGTCGTGATTTTACACACCCGGACCCTTATCAGGCTAATCAAGCCTCCGAGAGGGATAAAGGCCGACTGCGGGCCGTGGTGCGAGAGAGAGAGAACGTTTATGGGCAGCTGTCCTTCCTGTGTGTGTGTGTGTGTTTGTGTCTTTTGGTTTATTTCTTCATTAAACTATTATTTATATTGTCAAGCCGGTTCTCACCACCTCCTTTCCATTGAACTCTTTTACACCATGGTAGTGAAGATCATCCATGCTTCCATGTTTTACTATGGTCTTGTTACAAATACCACTGTTAAAACTATAAAAAATAAATAAATAATGAATATTTGTTTTTTTTTTCATAAGGGCTGGTAGCGGGCCGTTCATCAAAAAAAGGGTTGAGAACCACTGCTCCATACTAGTGTTCACTGTTACATTATGGATTTACCACCTTGATTTTATTTATTTTTAAATATATATATTTTTTTTAATTCATGTCTGTGACTGAATTGGTCCTCCATGGACAACTCACAACCTTTTGCACTCTATAGTGTATTTGTAGGTCTTTAGAATATAGTATATATGATGTTTTCTCCTTGTCTCACAGGAACATTAAAATGGTGGACATTGTAAGGCAAACAATGCCTGCAGAAAGTGAAGTTCATGTCGCCAGGAACTTTCTCACAAAGATTTTGAGAAGTTCTATGAGGTATTGTGGACTATTGGCCCCAGCCCTGCACAACCCTGTAGTTTTCCCCCATCAGCTTGTCCACCCCGCCAGACCCATGTGTCACTTCCTTTTGTCTTAGCTGTAGCTGTGCTGTTCACGTGCAAGACCGGGATTACAAGATTAATCTGATTTGTGTGTTGTCATTTCACTCGCTTGTCTAGAACTTGTGAGCATCAGTGCAGAATTTTTGTGTCTCTTATAGAATTATTTTGTTTGAGTGCTAACCAGTTGTTACAAATTAAAAAAGTATTCTGCTCGTATTTCTTGAGGTATGTGTCTAATCCCCCCACCTTACATGCATCTCAGGAAGAACCGCTTCAAAGGGTACGTCATGTGTGCTGCTCCAATAGTGATTATCTATAAATGATATTCCAGTACATTGATTGAAGAAGGCAATTCACAATTCCTGATTTTTAAAGGGAAAGTGTGTAATTTCGGCTCCAATCGCAAAAATAATGACACCCTGTTTGTCATTGGTCAGGCAAACACATAATTCTGCCTCAAACTCACAGCATTGTTTCAATCAATGTTGCTGTGTCTCCACCTTTAAGTTAAAGTTATAGATATAAAGCTTAAAGATGTTAATCTCTTGGAGCAGAAATATTCCTGATGGCAGAAGTACTCCAGAATGGGATCAAATGTTTTCTTAAGCCTGTCTCCTTCTATGCATTTCAGGAGGAATGAGTCTTCATGTAGACCTCATTCCTGGCACTCCGCAAAACCCACAGAAAACCCAACCACAGACATCACTAAATCTGAACCCAACCCTGCAGCTGAACATACCTGGCAGACAAAATATGATGCAGGGTAAGATTTTCAGAGTTTATATGGAATTCATGTATAGAATTGAACTTTGCCACCATAGTGGCGCAATAGTTTGAACAGATCAGTTACAAACAATAACATCTGTTATTTTCTGATGATCTTACCAGTTCACCAACGAAAGATAACACCAGCTGTTGGGGACAGACAAATCTGCGAAAAGTGTCCTGCCAGTTCAGCTCAGTGGGAAATATGGAAAGTGTAGAGCCCTCAACTCACGCTTTCTCAAAAGAGCCAGCGTTATCGAACAAGCCCGATGGTGTAGAAGATCACCCAATGGTTGAGAAAGCTGCCAACAAACATATCTCTGCATGTAACACATTTTTGTCAGGCTCAACTGACCACAGTGCACCTCGGGGTATCATCCCCACAGAGGGTATGTTTTACAGAGGCACTCCAAATGAGATTGGAGTTCCCAGTGACTGCCACAGATACCTACAGCTTCCCATGGGAAATGGTGGACGAGTGAGTCCCAGCATGGAGGATCAAGCTGGCTCCAAATTTTCCTCTTCTGGGAGATCAAACCATGGGCCTGTGTGGCATGTTCCTGAGAATAAATTGTTAACTAGTGCAGCTTCATCTGCACCACCTCCTCCACTGCGTAGTGATAGTTTCACTGCCACCAGAGTTCATGAGAAGACCATGGTGGGGTCCTTTCCTGAAGGACTTCCTGCTTTTCCACAACAGAAGTCTCACTGTAGAGCTGTGGACAGACCGTTTGATGACCACCATGCCAGTGACAGAGGACATGAAGTGAGACGTAGTTTTAACCTACCTATAAAGAAAGAATTTCTTCATCCATATCTTTCAGTTGAGAACTACAAGCCAAATCAGCAAAACCCTAATAAACAGTTTTCCCATTCAAGCACTGATGTAAGACAAGGCCAGAACCCATTTACATATGAGCTTCAGCATCAGAGACAACACAGCGATGAGAGTCCTTTCTCCATGTACCCAGGTACTACATACACACCAAAGACCCAGAGCATTGGGAACTACTACCGAAGCCTTCAAGATCTGCCTAACAACACAGGCAGTCGAAACCAAGGGAGAACCTCGACAGCTTCCCTCTCGAACACAGCTTTTGACCACAACCATGAAGGCCAGTCTCATTTTCGTTACTACTGCATCACTGCCCAGCAGCCATCCTTGGAATCATCTACCTTTGCACAGGGATGGATGGGTGATGAATGGAGGTCAGATACAGGGACTACACAAGGTGTCACAGAAAGAAGCTTTGTTGGTTCTCAGAAGGTCATAAAGACAAAGTATCCCCAACCCTACCTTAGTCTTCCTGAGAAAAAGAGCTCCAGTGGTTACAGCAAACAGCAGACCATCAGTCTTCCCTCAAGCGAAGCTGCATCTCTTGGACCAGATCATGTTATCTCAAAGTCCAGCTCTGGAGAGAGGGAAAGAGAGGGTCAAAAGAAGAAATTTGCAGATATTAAGCAGCAGCCCTCCAGGCAGGAATTAAACCACCAGGCAGAGCATAAAAACCCTGTCTCCACTTACCACCAAGACAATCCATGGATCATCAAGCAAGATCAAAAGTTCTGTCCTCAGAAGACCCCCATGTTGCATTCTTTGGCCCAGGAGAGCAAGAAGATGGCAGACAGATCAATAATAACATCCAAAGTAGGAGGCCACCAAGAAACAACTGATTCCCTTGGTGGCAAACAGGGAAGAAGGAGTGATCGCTACGCAACTACTCTGCGCAATGAAATCCAACAGAAGAAAGCGCAGCTGCAGAAAAGCAAAAGTGCAGCTACCTTGACCTGCCCAAGTGAAGTTGAGGAGGACTCTGGTATCTGGAAGTCCAATGAGACCTCTACATCCTCATCTGATGGTTCCTTCACCAACACCTACAAGGATCATCTGAAGGAAGCCCAGGCAAAAGTTCTGAAGGCCACATCTTTTATGAGGAAAGATCTGGAGCTCCCTGGGAATGAAGCTTCACCTGGCCAAGCGCCCAACCGGCTTGGGCCCGTTCATGGCCAAGTCACGCGCATTGGAGGACGCAAACGGTTTTCCATGGATAAAAAAATACATTCTTTCTCTGAACCAGACAAGATCAATGAAGTAGGAGTTGAAGATAAACTTGTGTCCTTTGTGGACCGATATAAATTCTTTGAAGATTCCTGTAGGCTGACCCTCCAGAAGCCTATTCCAAAGCAGTCCCTGCTTGGTCCCAGTGAAGACCTTGATGAGAGAAAGAGCAAATTAACTGGTGACATTGAAAGAATCCTCAGAGCTCCCATCAAACAGAGTAAATCAAGTCATTCTGACCTTAATGCTGAGGAGCAACAACGGCTGGGTACATTTGCTGAATACGAAGCTACATGGAACCTGAAGAAGAAGCCATTGGAAAGAAGAACCACTGGCAGATATCGCTCAGCTGAAAACATTCTGGACTCAGGCTTGGATGAATCCAACAGTGCAGTGTGTATTCACGGAAGATCTCGTTCCTCACCTTCTGCTGACTTCTATGGTCAGGTACGAATATGAAATTGTTTTGTAGTGATACTGGTGATGTTTTTTTGTCCATTTCCAAACATCTCTTTGGTTAGTAACTCAATATTGTAAAATAAAAATCCTTAATGGATAAGCAAGATGAGTCAAATTTCATCAGATACACCTTGTATTCTTTGCAAATATTGTTTGGTAGTAGTTGTAAAAAGACTCACTGCTGGCACAGTGTACGAGGATATAAAAAATAATCTTGAAGAACAGCCAGTCTGCCCTTCAGGTAGAAGAATATTTGGCATCCATGTTAATTTATTGCATGAATATGCTCCACATTCCTTTCAGAATATCCCTCTGCCACCCAGACAGTCTCCTGTGGAATCTCCATCGGAATGCAAGGACCAACAGGAGACCTGTATCACCAGGTTAGGATTTCTCTCCTGTTTAGCTTGGTGTCCAGAAACTAACTAGTAATATAGAGTGATAATCTCTATGACTACATTTCCAAAAATGTAGGTAAAAGAATGATATGGAATACAGTTTTTACTTAAAATGGGTAGATGGGCAGAGTGACTGGCCATGCTGAAAAAACAGCTTAAATTAGCCTATAGTGGTTTAGCTTGTGTCCCAGCATGACTAAGATGGTCTTCAGATGGTCTAGCTGGCCTTCCAACCTGACTAGCTGAGAAGTGCCCCAAACCCCTTTAAAGCCAGCAAAACTGACCAGCCTAACACGTTTGACCAAACTGGTAGACAAGCTAACCACTTTTATAAGCTTTGTAGAAGACAAAACTTGCTCTCTCTCGCCCTCTTTTTTAGTGTGTGTGTTGGGTGTGTGTTTTATCATTATTTCCATGTTACAGTCTATCTGAAGCCGAGCATGATCCTGTTATCATCTCTGAGCCTCTGGAGTCAATCACACTGAATGTTCTGGAAAAAGAACACACAACAGCTCCTCTTCTTTTGAACCAGAGACTAAGACCTGATTCCAGGCACCCACCACCCCTCTCCTCACATCATTTCCAGGTTCCTATGTCTGGGCAGATACTTCCAAAAAACAAAATGCTTGAACCACAGAGGTCTGCCCAGGTTAGAATGGACAAACAGCTGGAAACCATGGGCCCTTCCAGAGTCACACAGGAAGTGCAGCCCATTGCACAGGGCATCACAGCAGTTCGAACTCCTTCCCCTGATCCAACTCAAGGATCCACAAGACCCTGTTCTACACATTGCCCTTCAGAACACCTGGAGAGAGACATGTTCTTGACTACAGAACCAGAAAACTGTCAGAAATCAGACAGCGGGGGGCTGTTTTCTCTTTTAGGTCGTTCCTCCATTTCTCCCCAGAGGAATGCTGACCTGACCATAACCTCAGCCAACAGAGCACGTTCTCCATCTCCACAGTTTATTCCACAAAGACTTACAGATGAACCTCTGACAACTGTGCAGAAAAAATATCTACACAGGTAACTATAATACCAGATATTGCAGGAATAGCACACACCTACATTTTTTTAATTCTGTTGTCATTTACTGACACTCAGATCACTCCAAACCTGTATGACTTTCTTTTTTCTGTGGAGCGCAATAGGTGATTTTTTTATTATTATTTTTTTAAATATCCCGGCAGCTCTTTTTCTTATAATGATGCATCATGTCAGGTTTGACGTTTGGGTATGAGGCACAAAAAACAATGACGTTTCATGTCACTGCCATCAAACCTGATGCAACGCAACATCAAACTGTACCATGTTTGTACCATGTGCTTTTTTATTATTTTGAATCTTAATATCACCTGTCCCCATTCAGAGTGGCCAGTATATTCTTCAAAATGTGTGTTCCCTTTGTGTTTCACAGACAAAAGAATGTTATACAGATTTGGTACAACATATGGGTAAGTAAATGTGCCATCTGCCATTAGATTATTCAATGCCACTGTCCACAGCATGTCACAATCTATTGATTAAGTGTTAGGGGTTGGGGGGGGGGGGGTTGGGGGAGGGGGTTCCCCGCATTTTTCACCCAATTTGGAATTCCAAATTCCCAATGCGCTTTTAAGTCCTCGTGGTGGTGTAGTGACTCGCCTCAATCCGGGTGGCGGAGGATCGAATCCCAGCTGCCTCCACGTATGAGACCGTCATCCTACGCATCATATCACATAGCATGTTGAGCGCGTTGCCACGGAGACATAGCGCATGTTGAGGCTTCACGCCACCCACCGCGGCATCCGTGCTCAATTCACCATGCTCCTCGCAGAGAAATAATCACATTATAGCGACCACTAGGAGGTTACCCCATGTGACTCTACCCTCACTAGCAACTGGGCTAATTTGGTTGCTTGGGAGACTTGGCTGAAGTCTAGCGAAACTAGCGAACTCCAGGGCTACCCAGACCCCATATGTGTGGTAATCTGTGTTTAAAGTGTGTGTTTATGGATATTTATTTATTACTGTTATGGGCAACTGTGTCAGATTGAATTTCTCCTGTGGGGATTAATAAAAGTATATCATATTGTAACAGATAAAAGTTGCCTGAAACTGAAGTCTCTAATTTTTGATGTTTTCAAAGCTTTTCAAAATTTCTAACTCAAGAATTGTTCCTTAATGTAGTTATAAGACGGAGGAAACACCAGAACCAAACACTGCTGGGCGCAAAGTCCCCATACAGACTGTCTATTTAGAGAACGGTTCCGAAAGAGACCGAAGAAACTATCTGTTACATGGTGAAACATCGGGAGACTCTGAGTTTCTTATAACTTCCCAACTAAAACAACTAGATTCTCCAGAGCAACCCAAGTCACTGTTTAGTGCCTGTGCTCGCCCGGATCCCAACAGAAACACTGACGGGACTTCCTCACAACATCAAATCGACAACGAAACAGTATTAGAAAACACAGAACCAGTGAGGACCGACGGTGGGTCCGAGCACTCTGAAGAGGACTTAAAAAGAGAGGAACTGGCCAGAGATATCATGGGAAAGGACAAGAGTCTGGTGGACATTTTGGATCAGAGTAAGATGAAGACCACTATGGATCTGATGGAGGGAATCTTTCCTCAAGGGGAACAGCTCCTGGAGGAGGCGCAGCTAAGGAGGAAGGCCACCTCCAAACAGACACCTCCCAAAAATACACAGCAGAGGTACACTTCTAATTGCATTTCTGTATTGCATATTAAATTTCGTCAAAAAGGCTGAAAAATATTGAGGGAATATTTTAGCTATATAACTCAGCCCTTGTCAAAAGTATTATAATCACCAATCAAAACCTGAACACGACTGCCCTCAACTAGTGACACAAATCAAATGTAACTGACAGTTTCCTCAGGTGTACGGTTGTATTACTCTGTATTTACCTCAATGCCTGTATGCTAGCATTTACTCTCTGACACAATACTCCTTTATAGTAACACATGTATGTTGTATTTCTGTAGGGTGGAAGACAGTTTGGCTTCATCAGTGTCATTAGTGAGCAGTTCGTCATATTACAGCACATCGGCACCCAAAGCTGAGCTGCTTATAAAGATGAAGGATCTTCAAGAGCTCATGGAGGAGCAGGATTCGGAAGATGAACTTGATTATGACCTTTCCAGCAAGAAGGTACTATGTCACACACAGTCAGGCGGTTGACCTGTTAATAGGTCAGAAAGAAAAATATCTATAGCCAGCTACATTAATATGGGTATTGGGTAAGGCTGGTCGAAATATTGAATATTTATTGAATGCTCTTTTAAGCCGCTTGAGTGCAAGTTTATACAGTAAATAATGAGATAAATACTGCATATTCTCAAAAGACAGAAAAATA
This sequence comes from Xyrauchen texanus, assembly GCF_025860055.1. Classification (NCBI taxonomy): domain Eukaryota; kingdom Metazoa; phylum Chordata; class Actinopteri; order Cypriniformes; family Catostomidae; genus Xyrauchen; species Xyrauchen texanus. The sequence continues at coordinate 2,854,349 of NC_068314.1, read as the reverse complement.
TAAAGATTTGTTTTATGTACAGCTGGTATCTTTTTGTCAATGTCTCATTAGCAAGAGTTGATCGACAGCTTAAGCAAGAAGCTTCAGGTTCTGCGAGATGCCCGTGAAAGCCTTCAAGAGGATGTACAGGACAATAATCTTCTCGGAGAGGACGTGGAGTCCAACGTACAGACTGTCTGCAAGCCAAACGAGCTAGAGAAGTTCCGCATGTTTGTGGGGGATCTGGATAAAGTGGTCAGTCTTCTGCTGTCACTGTCCGGCAGACTCGCTCGTGTGGAAAACGCCCTGAACAACCTGGAAGAGGGAACGTCAGCTGACGAGAAGGTATACATAACAAATACTCAAACTAGCCTGTCTGGCAGCAACAATCATGCCATGGTCCAAATCACTGTGATCAAATTTTTTCCCCATTCTGATGGTTGATGTTACCATTAACTGAAGCTCCTGACCTGTATCTGCATGATTTCATGCACTGCACTGCTGCCACATTGGCTGATTAGATAATCACATGGCATGATTGTTGGTGCCAGACGGGCTGGTTTGAGTATTTCTGGGATTTTCACACTCAACAGTCTCTAGAATTTAACCTGAATGGTGCCAAAAACAAAAAAACATCCAGTGAGCGTTAGATCTGTGGATGGAAACACCTTGTTGATGAGAGATCAACAGAGAATGGCCAGACTGGTTTGAACTGATAAAGTCTACAGTAACTCAGGTAACAGCTCTTTATAATTGTGGTGAGAAGAATATCATCTCTGAATGCTGTTCTGAGATGCGGGTTGGTTCTGTTTTCGCGGCACGAGGGGGACCTACACAATATTAGACAGGTGCTTTTAATGTTGTGGCTGATCGGTGCACATGGAATATTAAAGTCAAGGTTTTTCATAATTCAGAACAATGCTTTGTTCCATAATCCAGATTTCTGTACATTGCGCTTACGTACATGTATTATTATTATACGTGCTTAAGTAAATGTAATCATTTATTATTATTTATATATTTTACATTATTACTATCTAACTGAAATGTATGTCACTCTCACTGATGTTCTCATGTCTCTTGCCTTCAGAACACTTTGACAGAGAAACGGAAACTACTGATTCGCCAGCATGAAGATGCTAAAGAACTGAAGGAGAACTTGGACAGAAGGGAACGTTTAGTGTTAGACATTCTGGACAGTTGCCTGAGTGAAGAGCATCTCGCAGACTACAAGCACTTTGTAAAAATGAAGTCAGCACTGATTATTGAGCAACGCAAACTGGAAGACAAGATCAAACTGGGTGAAGAGCAGCTCAAATGTCTGATGGACAGTCTGCCACTGGACCAGAGACTACTGTACTGAACAATACTACACTCTATACTAATCTATTCTGTGTTGTTCTGGACTGTACTACTCTCTGATCATCTATAGTGATCTATAATTAGCTATACTGGACAATACTACAACCTGATAAACTATAATGATCTATATACTGTGCTATACTGAATAATACTGTGCTCTATACTAATCCATACTGTGATATACTAAACTATACTACATTCTGATAAACAATACTACACTATACTGCTCTATACCAGACAATACTACACTCTGATCAACTATACTAATCTATGACTGGACAATAGCACACTGAACTGCAGTATAGTATATAACTATACTGATATATACTGTGCTAAACTAAACAATAATACACCCTATACTGATCTATACTACACTTCACCAGACAATACTACACCCTATTAAACTACCTAATCTATGCTGCACTGTACTGGACAATACTAGACCCTTATATACTATACTGATGTTTACTGGACAATACTACACTCTAGTGATCAATACTGCACTATACTGGACAATACTAGACCCTGATAAACTATACTGATCTATACTAAACAACAACACACTCTATAGTGATCAATACTACTCTATGATAAACTATTCTTAACTATGCTATGCTTGACTATCTGTATTTTATATCAGCTTGTGTGAATTAATTTGATTTCTTAATACTAGCACAAAATAAGTTCCCATTACTGCACAAATGCTCTGGAAGTGCTGTATGGAAATGCTACAGTATATGCCTTTTTGTATGACTGATTTTCATTGAGTCCAGTTTTCCATAATATAGCATTTTTATCATAGTTGAATTCATGCTTTGAATTTTCAGGCATATGAAATCTTCTGTTGTTTTTTAAGGATCTCTTTTTAGTCCACATAAAAGGTTTTTTTCTACCTGTAATTCTGAGTGTAATTGTATTTACATGTTTATCTCATTTATTTTGGTACTGAATGACAGATAGAGCAGTATATAAGGGTGCTAATAACAGAAAGGTTACTTAGACATTAGATCTTGTTGCATCTGTTTCTTCTTTACAAACAGCAAACTGTACATTTAATAGCTTGATATTTTCTTTCTGGAATAATGTTCAATTGGTGGAAAGCAGCTTTAGAGATGGACTGATGGGCTGTATTCCAAAATAACCTATTAGTGAAATTTGTGGCCAATATTTCTGCTATTCCCTTCTCACTGTGAACGAAATTAATTGTATGAACTATTTCATGCTGGCAAGCAAAATATTGTTCATAGACTGCAGTGTACTTCTACTAAATTAAATTAAATGAAAACATATATTGCAACTTTTTTATTAAACTAAATAATGATTATCACTTACTCCTTGAAAATGCTTCATAATAATAATGCTATATTTTGTAATACGGCTAAGTTGGTTCAAGGTAGCATTGCAGATGAATGTTACAGTATAATCGTCCTTCCACTGTCATTTGTTTGCAACATTGTGTAACACATTTTTACATCCTTGTCAACCCTCACAATTGTATTATCCGTGTGAGTCACTGTATTTTCCGAATAATCTGAAAATCCTTATAGGTTGTGATTTTATGATGTTATTGAGGACCATGAGTCAATCATTTACAGATATGCGTTCACAACACTATTTACACAGTATTTCAAAAGAAGAGGAAGTCAAATGTTAGACGGCTTCCAGTACAACACTAAAACACAAAGATTATTAAAGTTCCAGAAACGAATGAAAGAAAGCATCTGTGAAGTCTTTAGGATAAACGGAACGTGGACCGATATGGTAATGATCATTTGACATTTCAGTTTGGATGTTTTTGTGAAATGTATTAGATTTTGAGGCATGTGGAAGATACAGTAGCTGTACTGTAGACGTCTTGATACATTTAAATTATGGTGTTTAAAAACATTTCTAATATCAGCTATGTACAATTGTATTTGATTCTGTAGCTGGATCATTTATCATTTTAAGAGCAGTGATCTCACAAATTTAACCATGGTAACCATAGTTTTTATCAAAAGACCTTTTTTCATCTTAATCAGTTAGAACATTAAATTAAATTATTTATTATATAAAAAAAAATGTATGTGGTTTTAAATGCTCGTTTAGTGTGACACTTTTTAAAATATTTTTAAATACAAAAATTCCATGTAGCGTCTCCTTTAATATGATGTCATAAAACAAGACTATTTAAAAAGCTAAAATGTGAAAAACTTGACCAGCTACAGCACCTAAAATATACATTTTTACCTCATACATAAGCCTGATCTCACTGTGAATTAGGCAACAGTAGGTCAGTCTGTGCTTACAAAAATTAGAATCACTTCCCCGGTGGCCGAAACTAGGAAGTGTTGCTGAATGTGTAGGCACATGTGAGCGCCATTTTCTGAAAAGTGTGTTGAATTTTTTTGTAAATGATCTAATACAGTCAACATGTTGTATATTTTATTAACTCCGCCCCCTATCCCAAACCTCAATCCTAAACCCCTGCATCAGTGGAGTAAAAATGTAATTTTAGAGTAAAAATGCACTGTCCGAATTGCACTCATTATTGTTTATGTGAACATGAATTCTTCCTGGTTCCCATGTAAACCAGAACCCTTGTCTTGGACGTTGCTAGAGGGAAATGTGTTCACAGAAATGTAAATGAGGGATGGTGATTGTTAGTAATTTTTCTGAATGGGGTTGATTTCAGGGTACGTAAACTTACGGAAGCAACATGGCGATTTTTGTGTGTACATACAAATTTAAACTTAAAATTGTGCTTAAAATCGTGATGTTGATAAAGCTCATGGACATGTTATTCTTCAGATATCAAACTTCTGTGTCTTCTGTATTTTGACTACAGCTACCATGGTACATTTTAACAAGGGTATCAGCAGATTTTAATTGATGTATTGAATTTCTTATATTTCAGATACAATAGCAGCAGGCAGTTTTGTGATCTATCTAAATCTCTCTCTCTCTCTCTCTCTCTCTCTCTATCTATCTCTTCCACGCACTCAAAGGGATGTGATTGCTTTGTTTTCCAGGTTTCTTAGACTTGCAGTGAACTCTATTAGGACATCGTACACTGTCTCAACTCATTCTGAGAGACGAGGCTTTACCTTCAAGATGGACCTTTGCTCGGAGGAAGTGAGTTTGTTTTTGGCAGAGTGAAAGTACGAGACACATCATGCCTTACCTTGCACACACGTCCCACACTCAGTTTTTGGGGCTCTGGCTCGGTACAATTGGTTGGATTCTCATCATAGTGACCATCGGACTGGTGGAATGGAGGATTTGGGAAGTGTCCGATCTGTCGGTCATCACCTCCGGTTTGGCTTGGGTCGGCATCTGGAGAGTGTGTTTTTACAGTCACGCTCCGATCTTATCCGGAAGAGAAATTATGTTTTGCCAAAGAATCCATTTGACAGAATCGTTCACGCCACCTGAGATAGTTGCGGCCCAGGTCCTCATGATAGTGTCTTTGATTTTTGGGCTTATGGGTAATGCCAGCGCTATATATGGCCTCAGGAATATTTACTTCGGACTGAGCAAGTTCAAACCCATCAGAATTGCTTTTTGTTCCAGTGGTGTTTTGTATATTCTCACTGGAGTTACAACAATGGTTCCCATTTTTTGGAATCTCAGTTCTGTTGTGAACAACCAGACAATAGTTTTCCCTCAATCATTTCACATGCCTTCTGCTCCCATAAACCAATACGTTGGACCAGGTATCACTGTTGGTATTTTCGCATCATCAATGGTGGTTTGTAGCGGGTTGGTCTTCCTGTCGTACAGGGTCCCAGTTGTGTTGGAGCCCGAAGTACGTCCGTCCTGGCCTGGGGAAGGATGCTCGGGAAACAGAAGCCAGGGAATAAACAATCCAGCTTTCTTAACTCAAGAGAACATCTGAATAACTGCAAACTAATTAGTGGTGTTTGATATTTCTTATACTTTATCTTAGGGTCTAAAATGTGAACTTTGACTTGTTAATTGTTTGTGCTACGGTCATGAATGAATTGCGAGGTGTGCTACATTTGTACCTGGCAGACATTGAAATTGAAGAAATAATCCTGTAGACCTACATTAAAAGAGGGTCATATGTAGATACCAGAATATCATAAAGACTTGAGCCAGCAAACAATCACCTAGTGACACCCAGAACACCACAGCAATGCCACTCAGACTGCCTTAGCAACCATATACTGTAGCAATGTTTCAGCAACCACCAAATGACACCCGAATATTATGGTGGCAACTTTTGCATGTTGGAAGCACTACTTCCATTTTCTTTAGAAAATTTAAAAATCAAATGTGTTAACTGATGTTTGTGCAGTTTGGAGAAATGCTGATATAGCTCTAAGGCCTCGTCCACACTAATATGTTTTTAGCTGAAACTTGTTGTTTCCGAACATCATCGTTTTCAGCCTTATCTCATGAAAATTACATGACTGCGACGACATTTTTGCAAACAAGCATTACGTGGTTTATTTCACGTTTCACGGCTCTTTCGGGGTTTAACGTTTACTGTCTGGTGCTAAAAGCGAGTTAAAATTTCTCCTAAACAGGGGGTGCACTTTCCAAAACCATTCTTAGTCAACTATGGTCGCAATTTCCATCGTTACCAAAATAGTTCAATGATTTGATGTTTCCTGAAACGAACATCGCAAACAGCCTTGCAAAGTGGCGTGGTTTGAACTACAGCTCTTTACCTATAGTTAGAAACATAGTTTCTTGTTAGTTCACTCTGTGGACATCATTTGACATCGCTGATGCTTCTATGTATCTTTTATTCCATATATATATATATATATATATATATATATATATATATATATATTATTCTGTCAAGACTTGGACAACATTTACATGGATTTATAAAACAATTTATTCTGGGGTTTTGCTAAAAGTGGAATTCTGAAACGTCAAATCAACTCGAATGCAGCCGTTGAAGGAATTAAGAGAAAGCGCTTTATCACACATGGTTTCTGTCAGAGATCACAGCTTTTATGTGTTTATTTTATTTTATATGCTTTTTCTATCAGGAAGACTTGCAGACTTGAGTGAGATTTAAGATACATTTATTTGATGAATATAAAACAGAAATGTGATGTCTCTCTTTGGCGTAGGCCCCGTCTGGCGGACCGAAAAAGTTGAACTCGGAACCGTCATATCCTCCCGGAGATTGGAGGCAGGGGCGAGAAGCCTACCCCCATGCAGGACGGGACTCAACATGGGGTGGTGGAGGTTGCGGTGTTAGCTCACTGAAACAGCAATGTGATAGATTGTGAGCAGACTTATAAAGCAACGGCTTACATGTGATTAGCTGGGAGTTACCCCGCTAATGGTGCGATGATGTACAGCTGCTAGTATTCACACTAGAACTACGCTGCGCTTACATTGAAGCATGCGCATGTGGTCAAGGGTGTCGGGGGAACACCGAAGTCTAATTAACAGGGAAACACACTATATATCTGTCGCTTTACACAATGCTGCTTTGTGTCTTCAGCAGCGTTCTCACATCAAACGCCTTTCTGGTGTACATGTAAATTATAATTTAATATTTGCGGAAGTTATTCCACACCTCAGATGAGGTTTTTAGGTTAACAGTCTATTAATTTTAAGCCAACAATACTGACCTCCCTACCCTAAACCTAAACCGAACCGATAGTGTCAGAAAAAGCAAATGTGATAAACACATCCACATCATTTTATGGTGCTTCTACGACACTTTGGGCTCAACAAGATTGTAAATGTAGTTGTGATACAAACGTTAAAATGTAGCACTTTACAAGACAGGTGTTAATTAACTGATAATCTGCTGTTTTACTTGCGATAGGCCTATGTGTAAAAAATGTATAAAAGTCATTGCTGTTATAGCGTACAATGAGCCACATAAAAATCATTTAGCAAAAATGTAGGTATTGTAACGTGATTCTGTGGGACCAGGTTGAAAATTTTCAAAGTATTGTACTAGAGAGCGTTTTCAAAAGTCCAGGAAAATACTGCTCTAGTGTGGACGTAAACAGCTAAATCAATGTGTTTTCAACCAGAAATTCATTAGTGTGGACGTGGCCTATGAAATACATTACTGATCAATGGTTTTGATTGGACTGCTGTTCTCTATGAGTATGCTGTGTGTATATTTTGTGTTGTGCTGTGTCTGTAATAAGTGTGTGTTTCTTTATAGGATGCATGTGAGTATGTGATGTGCTCTGTCTAGGAGATGGTCAGTAATTAGTATTCTGTGTTCATCTGAAGCGGCTGGAGGACATTTATGTAACACTAGCATAACAATTACTGTGAAATAAGATCACCGAAATCTAATTTAACCTGAAAATAAGAAAAGAAGAAAAAAAAGAGTGCAAATACCTGACTGTTTACATTCATTGTATTTTAAATGCATTTATATTTTTCCACTTTCCATTTTTCATTTTATTTCACTTTAATTGAAATGTTGTTGTGGCTAATTGATTTGAATGCTAAAGAGGGTTTTGTCTCCCTTAAGACTAAATTAAAACCAAATTAAAGTGGTGATTTGGTTCATATTTGCACTGCATATAGCTGCACCAAAAAGTGGTTTAGATTCTTCTTCATTACATTCATTTATTTAAGTAAGGGATCATTGACAAGTAAATTAAGTTGAATTAAAGGACTTATTCATTAATTAACTTAATAAATTCTGATTATTAACCCTCAATCATGAGCAAAACAGTTCAACAGTTCATTACAGTAAAAAGAAGAGAAAGGTTTGGAAGGGTATTGAAGTGGATTTGAACTGTGTGGCTTCTGCAAGATCGACTGTAATCCTGATGACTAATACAATGAAGGAATTAAAGGAATTCATTTCTTCCTTCTTTTTTTTGGGCTTGATCCTGCGAGGACTTCGCTGTAATCGTTTTAAGTTTTTTTATTTTTTTTATTTTACAAGTTTCAGCTGCATTGAACAGTGCGTTTTGGTAAGAAGCTTCACATGGACATCACACTCAATGCTTTAAAGTTGTCTTACATTCACAGGAAGATTATGTAAGAAAGACAAACAACACAATAAGTGTTAAATGTACTGTACATAGTCAAACCTTCTGAGCAAACAACATCATTGCCTTTAAACATACTGACACTGGCTGCCATTAGTGGTCAGTCAACGGTCACCTACTACCATTAAGACCACAATAAAGCCCTTATATTGTGCTTAAATATAAGAAATTGTTAAAGAAATTGATCTTCAAAATTGAATCCTATTCATGCACAAAAGGAGATGTTTAAAATGCTCTTAATGTAAGGTGCTGTGACCGGGGGAAAAAAAAGCACCATAAAAACACCATAAAAGTAGTCCATGTGACTTTCACGCTATATTCCAAGTCGTCTAAAGTCAAATTAAAGTTTGCATGAGGAACAGACTGAAATTTAAGTGTTTAAATGTTCCCCTCCATCGTAGCTCTCAAATCTCATTTGCACTTCTACACAGTGATGATTACCGACCGGGCCAATGGGGCTAGTGCCCAGGGGCCCTTGACTACCCCTGGGCTTTAAGTTTGCGTGATCCAGTTTGGCGATCCCCCCTTTTGAAAACCCATCAGTTTTGGCAAACACACCACCACACCCCTTACTTACTTATGTGAAGTAACCATTTAATTAGCTTGCAATATTGCCCAAAAAGCACACACAGATGCACTCTTAAAAATCCACCAGAAATAGTGCACCATCTGGGTACCTTCGGCATACTAAAGAGTGCGTTTAAATGCACAACAACACCCAAAATTAGGTTATTCAAAACAGTTGACAATGCACAAAACCACATTTAGATGAGATTTGAAATCATCTGATTATTCTCTGCTTATGACGTCAAAACATAAACAGTCATACGCACAACACTTGTTCACAGTGGATACGCCAGTAAAGGTGCTGTTAAAGGTGTTTACGTGCAAACAAAATCGAGGTAACGTGTGTTGCTCAGTAACTGTTTATGACATTACCTTGATAAAGGAAAACCGTTTAAGGCCATTTTAGGAATATTCCAGGTTCAATACAAGTTCAGCTCAATCGACAGTATTTGTGGCATAATGTTGATCACCACTAAAATTAATTTCGACTCGTTCCTCCTTTTCTTTTTTAAAGGTAACAGTGAGACGCTTACAATGGAAGTCAATGGGGCAATTTTTGGAGGTTTAAAGACAGAAATGTGAAGATCATAATTTTATAAAATCACTTCCATTAATTCTCAAGACGAACTTGAGTATTATTGGAGATTGAGATTGTCATTTTTGCAGCTGGCTACAAAATTCAAATACTAAAGTCGTCATGGCAACAAAGTTGTATAATTGTCTGTATCTTCACACAGATGTGGTCAGTGAGTGATTTAATGACAGTACAATCATGTTAACACACATATTGTTTATGTGTCGATACGTCTGAAACAGTATTTTAATGTTACAGATTAAACCCCATTGACTTCCATTGGAAGAGTCTCACTGGAACACACATTTGTGCTTTTATTAAATAAAAGGAGGGACAAATTTAAATACATTTTTGTGGTGATCAACATTATGCCACAAATACTGTTGATTGAGTTGAACTTGTATTGAACCCAGAATATTCCTATTAGCATAATTGGTGTAAGATTACATAAACACTCTCATCAAAGTACTTTGAAATGGGATGGGCTAATTTTAGTCTCACATACTATTAAGGACGGATTGTATGCAAATTGGGACACAACCCAAGACTTAATTAGCTTGTTTAGATATGTTTGATTGGGATTGGAGCTTTACTCTGCAGTAAGGTTGATCTCCTAGTACACAATTAAGCCATCAGTTAAGGGATACTCATAAAGGAAGGGAGTCATTTAGGGCCATGGTTGGCTTCGGTCAATCACTGGTAGGTGTTGCTCAGATGTTGCCCTCTTTCGGGACACTGCTTACGTGAACTCAGGCGGAGGATAGCAGTGATAGGGCACGTAAGAAAACTCTCCAGACTCTCACTACGCTAATTGTTAGCTTGGAAGTGCAGTCTGTGCCAAACGTGTTCTCTCTGAAGTTCACGTTGTGCCGAGACTGACGGCACAGAACAAAAGCTGAGTCCAAACGAGACGCAGTAAAGCCAGCGGATTTCTGTTTAGTAATGATAATGTGATGCAGTGTGCGTTTACATGTGTGTCATGGTTTAATGACAGAGTGATAACGGCCTCATACACTGTTTTCATTGTAAATAAAAATGGTGTGACCGCATCTAGGGTTGTGCAATAAAATATTTTATTACAGAGCTGCCAGCCAACTCTATGGCCATATAGAGAATCATTACCAGTACTGTAGCATGCTGTTACGCCGTGTTTTTATGACTTATCGGGAAAAACTGCTTATTTTCTGCAGCTGTTGTTCTCTGTCCATAACCTCACTGACTCTCAGGTGTTTATAAAGCTAAACTTTACAGACCCTGAAATGGCTTGACGAGTTTCTTGTGTTGACATATATCCCATTTATTATTATTATTTTTTATTTTTAAATAGCTAATAGCCTTGAGTTTACATCAGAAATGAACTATGATTTGCTTCTTGCTATCTCTAGTCAGAAGCAGGAGGTATTATAATTCCATCTGAATTTTAGAGAGCATTAATTAGACATCTTATATTTATACTTGATTTCCATGAAGCGCTCCTACGGGCGCAGTGCCAACACAAGAGCCTCTGGTAAGAAACCCCTTTAAGTTTTTTGATTGAAACCTGTTTGGTTGTAAAGAGTCGAGTCACTGGTTTCATTTCATATGCCGCTTTAAAAAATGTATAAATTTTTCGTTGGTCAGCGTGCTGATAAATGTGAAGCCCACATATGTGCAAAATTGGACTTTATTACCTCAAAAGTAAAAAAACGTTTTGTTGGGTCTGGGTAGCTCAGGAAGTAAAGACACTGACAACTATCCCTGGAGTCGTGAGTTCGAATCTAAGCAACCAAATTGGCCCGGTTGCTAGGGAGGGTAGAGTCACATGGGGTAACCTCCTCGTGGTCGCTATAATGTGGTTCTCGCTCTCAGTGGGGCGTGTGGCGAGTTGTGTGTGGATGCTGTGGAGAATAGTGTGAAGCCTCCACACGCGCTACGTCTCATTGGTAACATGCTCAACAAGTCACATGATAAGATGCATGAATTGACGGTCTCAGAGGCCGAGGTAACTGAGATTCGTCCTCCACCACCCGGATTGAGGTGAGTCACTACGCCACCACGAGGACTTAGAGCGCATTGGGAATTGGGGAGAAAAGGGGAGACAATAAAATAAATAAAATAAAAAAACATGTTAGTTATTTTGAATAACTTTCAACATTAACACAGATATGTGTCATTTTGCTTCATTTTAATATACATTTTGTTATATTTATTTTGTTATCACTGTACAATACGGTCCTATTCATTAACATTAATAAATGCATTTCTATATATTTACTGTGCGTTTTTAGGAAAACGATTTGCTATTTTTTTATTCTTCTTGTTTATTAGGTGCTACTAGTTACAAATCAAAAAGGTAAATGGAAAATGCACACAGCAGTCACATGGGGGGTCTCAGGAGGTTAAGCAAGTTTCAATGATAAGACCATTAAAATGCCCAAAAATACCCATTAACAACCTTCTGGTGTGTCAGATAAACAGCACAACTCTCAACAACAAACAACTGAAACAAAACGTACAGATCTTCGAATACACAGTGACATAAAAAACAAATGAGAATTTGCATTCACAATGCTGTTTTCCTGATAAAAGTACACCCCCCCCCCCTCCCCCCTCCCCCTGCAAGGACAGAAACACACTTTACATAATTACATGTTTGCAGATGTGTGTGCTTGTCCGATAAATTGCCACACGCAGTCCAGTTGAACATGCGTACTTGCATGACTGTGGCGGTAACAAACGGCAGTACTCTAGGGGGCGATAGAGTTCCCTTCAAACATCTGTGCCGTTAACCCTGATAGCACACGTACATCACCCGGACATCTACTTGATGTGTGCGTTTACATATGGAAGAAGTATTTTTTAGGTTGTTTGCTCATTTGCAATATGTCCATAAGATAGTTCCTCTTGGATGTCTTTAAGGTGTTTATGATTTAGAACGTTTGTGAATCTGATGTTTAGCAGATGTTTAATTGAATGCTGTGGCAGCGGGGGCGTGGTCAAGCGCCCGTCCGGGAGAGAGAAGCGGTAAGGGCGCTCACACCTGGGCCAAATTATGTCTAACACCTGTGTCTAATTGCAGTAGCGTGAGGAGAGCGGCATAAAAAGCAGAAAACGGAGAGCCTCGAGAGGGAGAGCCCGACACCAAGCCAAGAGAAACTAATTGTTGTGATAATATTGTGAAAGTAAAAAAAGATTAAAAGAAGCCTTACCTTTGACGCTGTTTCCTGTCCCTTCCTTAGTGGAAAGTGTTACACTGGTGCCGAAACCCGGGACATTAAAAAAAACCATAATAATGGAACAGAGTCGCCCCATAGAGTCCTCCCAGCTGGCTGAAGTCCTCCAGTCCCTCGCGACACTCC